>NW_025937140.1:0-246943 GCF_000764305.2 Hyalella azteca
GAAAACTTGAGGTCACGGACGGACGGACAGACGGACGGACATGGCGAGCACGATAGTGAATTTTTCCATAAATGAGAAAATGCGCTAAAAATGGTATCCGATTTTATGGAACTGCAGAGTATATTAGTTATTGTCGGTAATCGAAGTAAACATGAATGTTTTTCGCTGCATTTTCTATAAATGTGAATGTTATTTTCAACTTTTCGGATTAACTAATTATTTTTAGAGTCGTTCGTGGGATCATATAGACGCCAGGAACCCATAAAAGAGAACTGAATTTATCAGGACAGGTCCAATTTTATGAAGTCGGCAAGGGATTAAATTGCGTCTAATATGCTTCCTGAGTTTTGTCAGGAAGAAATTATTTGAATTTTGCTCTGAAAAGTGAAATTTCTACGCCTTCAATATTATAATAACATCAAACAATTGAAGAAAGAGAAACGGAGATGAAGTTTCAGGAACAAATTGAAGGAACTGATGTCGGCAACTGCTGATCTTTTCGGGACCCAAGCAACGTCGGTGCTAATATGTTAGCAGATTTTGCTACATTTACATTGACTTTCCAGGAGCCTTGTCAGTTGGAAAAAGCAACCGCATTGACAAAATTTGGCTGAAGCTTCTGCGAGCGCAGACTATAACTCACATTGAAGCAAATGACATAGCTTTTTAAATCCCCTTAGGCCACTGAATCAATCAATACATTGAAAGAGTTTGTCAGACAAGAAGACTTGCTGCAGCTGTAGAGACGCAGCTGCAGCAGCTGTATGTATAAAAGGGCTGCGACCCCGGCCTCAGATTGGTGGATGCCTGGGCCAAAATGGCGGAGGTGCAGCGGTATGTATATGGCTGCTACACGCCTGTAATACATCACATGTTCCAGACATGCGCTCACGTACAAGGAAATGTTATAATCAGAAAGACGTTGGGCTTTTTTTGCGATCTTGTCGGTCAAATAGGAAATCTGAGAGCGTATGAAAATACCGATTGACATGAGCTGGCAGGAGGCAATCTAATCTAATGCATGTAATATTTGGGTTGGGTTCGTACACACTGTGCATCTCTGACGAACATTAGAGCGTTTTCCCGTAAAATACTGTTGAATTATTCACTTTTCAAACTTTCGTCCACGCATGCATGGAATCCGGTATTCTAAACAAATAATTTTCGCTCTAACATTTTCTTTAAATTTTATTTCAAATTTAGAAGAAATCTTTATTGGACAGAGATGAAAAGTTATTGCATTTTGTTTCCGCCAAAAAGAAACATATCTATCATTGAATTACTGTAGCGAGCTCAAATTGATGTAAAGTAGCGTGTTATGAAACAAAAATTATTTTCAAGGAACAAATTAAAAAGTTTGCATTTGGCTTAGTATTCTTTGCGAGTTAAAATACTTCTTTTTCTGGCAAGTACGGGTGGATGGAGCGATCAAAACGTGCGCAATTTCATCCGCATTGCAGAAGTTCCAAAAGTCCCAATGCACTTCTCACAGAAAGCCACGTACTATATGGCAGAAATACGTGATTGCACAAATTTACCATAGTTTCACATGAAGGCTAAGCGTTTGCATCTAATTATAGCTGGTGTTGCCTGGCAAGCTTTACAAGAGCGTGCGACCATTAAACAGCGTCGGTTATCGTGGGACAAGTCGCTGCAATGGTAAGACACTCCGCCTCATTTGTCACCACAGCCGTAAAGATTAAACGCAACCTCCAGTCGAGCAGCGAGTCCTATCAAGAACTTCGGTCAATGAGGATAAGCTTTTTGTGCTCAGCCATCTTCCTCGACCAGCTACGACAGGTTCTTTTCTTGCGCATTATGGATTTAAATTCTGAATCATGGTGGATCAAGAACCAACTTATAGGTCTATATTAGTGACAGAACGAAAATATCTGATGTTACCTTTTACAAAAGTTTTTGAATGCAAGATTTGTTGCACTCGATTTAAAGTTTCAAACTTTTTTTATTCTGGGATGAAATGTTGTGCGCGTTTGGCGAGATTGTTTGTGCATTACTTGCATTATTTTATTTGATTTCATCTCATTTGTTAAGTTGGTATTTTTTTACCGTACACCAAGTTAATTTCAGCTCGATTTTAAATCTAAAATTGGATTTCATCAACAGATCACAACAAAAGAAAGTAAAGAATTTCACTGCAGGTAACGACATATCTTGAGTGGGCAATAAAGTCAACTTGAAATTGCACACGAAACATAGACTGAAGCCACAATTCAGTCAGCATCTATTTGGTAAGGTGAAAGCATCGAGGTTCGTGGAGCATATAATCCTAGCAACCAACATGGACTGTTAGAAAATCTACAAAATTTTGAGACAAGTTCGTCGCGGACTTTTGGCTGACATTTCAAACTTTGATTTATACGATTTAGTTAATCCAGAAACTCATTTATTAGCTTGATAATAATTTTGTTCAATATAGAGTTGATGTAGAGATCCTGCAGACAAATACATTAAAAAGTTAACAGTGTACACTCTGATGCAAATGTTAGCTGAGCCGATATTTGCACGGCTTTGTCATCGCTCATGGGATGGCCGCCGTTAAGCCGACCAAGAAATTCAACTCTGTATTGCAGAGCTGCGAGAGACTTGTGTCAGCGAGGCGATGTAGTGACTCTTGCAATAGCTCTTCAGTGTCTACGCGGCGCCTTTCTTGAGCACATATCTGGCCTCACCATCTCCCCACTATCAGCACTACGGCATGGGGACAACTTTTGCCTCACTCTACTAATTTAAGCTTTACAATTTAATTCGGGACGGCACTCTGTGGGCTTACATATCTGAAGCACGGTCGAAGGATTAAAATATTTCCTATAGTAGTGTGCTTGCTCAAAAATCTGTTCAAATTTACCCTCTTTTCGTAGCTTATTTGTTCAAAGTTTATTCAAATACTAGAAATTTATGTGATATTAATTGCAAAATTATGGCACCAGCTCCGAGCAGACTTGGAAGCAAAACTTTATTTTTTCGATCTTGCAGAGATTCTGTTAAAACATTGATACTGGAGTAAAAACATCCACAATATTTGGTGATTATTTTTAATGAAGCATGCATGGTTTCAACATTTATAGCGCATTTGCTCATTTGTGGAAAAAAGGCGCTATTGTGTTCGACATGTCCGTCCGTCCATCCGTCCGTCTGTGTGTCTGCCTCAGTAAAACAGTGTCAGCCTCAGTTAAGAGTGTCAGTCGCTGTTAAGAGTGTCAGTCTCTGTAAAGTGGGTCAGTCTCAGTAAAGAGAGTCAGTCTCAGTAAAGAGAGTCAGTCTCAGTAAAAGAGTGTCAGTCTCAGTGACGAGTGTCAGTCTCTACTTGTATCGGGACTATCACTGAGTCTCCTTGAACCAACAACTGAAATAAAAATAAGTTTCCTGTAAAGAATGGACTTAAACATGAATAGGCATAAATAATCGACAACAGTAAAATTTAAAATGCTTATAAAATATTTAAACACAAAATATACATGAATGCACATATAGCAACTAACTGCAAACTCTACATTTGCTGTAATCTCATAACTTTTTAGGGCATTTTCTCCATTATGGAAAAAAAGGCGCTATTGTTCTAGTCATGTCCTTCCGTCCGTCCGTTCGTCCGTCCGTGACTTCACGTCACGGACGGACGAGAAAATGCGCTCTCTATCACTCACTGCAGTGAGTACTGATCTAATTTTTACAACACTTCTCTTTAACTTCACTTCTTGTTTGTCTGTCTGTTTGTCTGTCTGTCTGCTACAAATCTTGTAATCTAAATTTAATACACTTCTACTTATCCTATCGATCTGAAAATATCGACTCTAATATACAAATCCTCACTCTCACTGTTTCAATGGCCGGGTGATAACGCTGGGGCAAGCATCGGGCCACACCTCAGGACACCATGTAGGAATTGGGGAATTGTACAGAAAACATGCGTGTTGAGAGTGACCTGCGACGATTGCGGGAACGAGTCGCTGATTTATATCAGACCAGCGAATGAATTCAACAATACATGTATATATGTTTTGAGTAAATCTGTTCTAAAGTCTGTTTAAGTCAGTGTTGAAATTGTAGAAATTGCTCGAACTTTATTCTAGTTTTTGGGGATGAATGAGTTATTTATGATTTTTTTACGGTAATTTTTAAATTTTAAAATTCTTTATTATTTTTAAGCTAAAATAGACACTCTATATCTATAAAAAGAAAGAAACGTTCTAAAAATGTATGGTGGAAATATTTGTGAAAGCTTGAGGGAAAATTTGTTTGCTTGCTAACTGCTGAACTGTTGTATTGAATTAAACCTTCGGAAATTAAAATGCTGCGGACTGACTTTTAACATCGTGTTTCTGTAGGCAAATAAATTTTTGATTGTGTCGAATAGATTCAAAATAAACTTGCATGTGATTTTTTCACAGCAAGAAGTATCAGTGAATGAACCAATACCTGATTTATATGTAGCCATCATAAGCGTCATTCATATTATATTCTATAATACAAAATTCAATTATTGAAAGTGGCTGGACGCCTTGCACATTCTAAACGTTCGTGTGTAATTGTGTTATTACTTCTTTATTTGATCTCTTAACCGTAAGTTTATATTAGTGTGTACGAGTAAATTGTAACGGATATTGCGATCGTAGAAATTGGTGCAAATTGGATAATTCGTCACCAAAAAGAGCATTCATGACTCAAACACGTCTTCGGTTTTTATAGTTAATAAGGGACCCATTAATTGATCAAATTTGTGAACTTTCGCAGATTCTGTTTTGCGAAAGGAATATCTGCTGGGCAACTTAATTGCGCTGTGGCATAAACGAACATTATATATATCATGTTTTTAATATTCATGGATTTGTTTTGAATTTTTAGCAGATGCAGTTTATTTCCGGCAAGCATTTTTGATAAATGAGGCTCAATGTTGGGATTAAACAAATTCAAACCGTTAAGTATTAATCTAAGGAAAACTAAGTTCATGAGCGTTGTTTAAGTTTTTAATGCATTAGAAGCATGCGTATGTACATGCGGTTGGCGTGTAAGAAGGCAGGCAATAATAATATCGCAGGCTCATCACAAATTCTTTCTGATCTCGCAGCCACAAAGGCGTTAAGCAAGATATATGCTATTTTTTCGGTCCTAGAAGCCCCTTGATGCTGCATGCCGCCGCGATTAATACGCGCCAGTTAGCGAGCCGGAGCTGACCTATCGGCACCAGGATCAGCGCTATTATCGGACAAACTATCCTTCTCTATCAGTGACTATTTTATTGTCAAGGCGTTTATCAGACGAACATTCTCTCTGTACCTGGAGCCGGCATATCTTATCTCAATCTTTCTATAAATACGTCAGCATCTTGCAAGATGTATGCGTCGTAGCGATCGTAATTCTTGTACCGTATATGCGCAGTCGCTGTGGATTTATCGCGCCTTCATCGGCATAGGCCTTATAGATGAAGTGTAAGCAAGACGCCTCGACTCGAGGAGTATGGTTCACTCGGGCTCCTAGGTGTCTTGGCAGCGTTTACATGTGTGAAACATGATGACGTTGGTCATGTGGACGCTCGTTAAATGCTGATACTCGTGTGAACTTTGTGTCGGACACGTGTGAACTTTGTGTCGAACATGTGTCGCACCTTGTGTCAACGCGCGTCGTCGCTGCAGCTGCGGCTCAGGTGGCAAATGTCTTCCGACGACTTACGCGCGCATCGCTCGATCGTCCGCGCATGGCATGCGAATCCGTGTAAACAATGAGTGCACAAGCCCCAACACTTCGCTACACTCGATCCCTACAAAGTTATTCATGAAATTTATTACCTATTTTATCGCTAGTAAAGAAGCTACCGGCGAAGGAATTGGAGATGAATTGTCAGCCACATTGTAGCAGCAGTTTCTGCATGCAGCAGTTAAATGAAAAGTGAAGAATCAATTCTAGGACGGTCGTAAAAGTCTATTGTCGAGTCAATTAATGCATTATACGAATATCAGCAATTTAAAAAAGAGAAAAGTGATGCAATTTTAGTATTAACAAGCTCTTCATCACTTGCCGTACACACAGATGTTTATGTCATGCACATGACATAAACGCATTTTTGACGCTTATTGTTGGGTTATTTTTTTCAGTTCAAGCAGTATATGTAGATCAACATAGATTAGAATAAATAATTTTTCAAACGTCTTCCACACTTGGGATCAACCTTGCAATAAGAACGATAAACATATCATTGATTTTATTGTTAAATTTCGCTATCGTATTATCTCAATGTTGAATGCTGAAAAATGTTAAGTAATCTATTAATGCTAATAAATAAATTAATTATTGAATTGGTTCAAATTATTACATTATTTTCGTACAAGCGTGGCCTGTTAATTACTTTAAAGTATATTTAATGAACATTTGACTGTGTTTGATGGATAAATGTGCTTATCTACTGTATTCGATAAGCACATATTGGGAACAAATTTATTTCCGTTTCGATTTCTGACATCAAAGTACGTATATATATCTACATTAAAAACTGGTACAGAAATTCTCAATTCTCGTTAGGTTTGATATACTTTGACGTATATCTTCTTGGAATGTGAGATTGAACGCTTTTAACAAAAAATGATTGAAAAAATACATAAGAGGAGCTTTAATGAATGGCGGAACTCTACGGAGCGTGTGTGCCTACAGTCAAATAATGACAAATTAAATTTGTTCTTCCTAAATCAGAATAGCTCGCAATTTTGTTTGAAATGTTTTAAACAGTAATCATTAACACGATATTAGGGCAAATATTTAGTCCTAGAAAAGTACGACTTGACGAATTATCTATGATGCTTCCAGTTATTGATTAATAACGAGACAAGTAATATTGAATTGCATCTTGATTCCTTAAATTAGCATATCATGAAAAAAGCGAAAGAGCCCAAAGATTTAAGTGACTCACGAATTCAGCGATGAATAAAGGCAAGAGCGGCAACGAGGCAGTGCGATTTGAGATATTAAAATTCATTTTTTGGAAGATTGATATAATGCATAATTGAACCTTGAAATTCGTTGTAAATAAGTTGACCAATCGTTAAAACGGAATTTACGCTGAAGTGTGCTGCATAATTATCAAATTTAGTTATTTCAGAGTGCGGTAGTAATGTGCGAATATCGATTTATAATCCATATTATTATTTACTCAAGAACTATTAGTTAATTTAATTTAGCAATAACTGTACTAGTGTGAGCAATATCAGTGATTAATGATAAGGAAAAAATTTATAGCTTGAAGCACTTCCGTCCGAAATTAGGTAATTTATGAGACAAAAGAAGCGTTTTTGTCTTAAAAAATCCTCGCATAATTGATTGAAATTAAGAAATGCAACTTTCAATTACGTGAGCATGAAAATTTATATTAATAACTGATGTATCTGGCAGCGAAGGCAACGTTTAATTATTATTATAAAGTATTTGCATTAGTGGCTTATTAAATCAGAATTAACGCTTGTTTTTATTATTACCTATCATGGGTTATTTCCCTTAGAATACTTGGAAACGAAAGTATCCATCAGCCACTCATCACAATCCATTAAATTCCCGATTTAGAGGATAGAAACAATACCAGAGATTATGTTTTACTTCACAATGAGTTCAGATTGAGGAGGCCACACGTACTGACCGGAATTGAATTTTTTCTTGTATGCGAACGCGGCGAGCTTTCAACGGGCGCAGTGAACTTAATAGCATTATTGAGAGGAGCATTCATTTGAGAGATATATTTTGCTGTCACGTATTTAGATCTTAATCTTTGATGGATTACTTAGCGGAACTGGAGGCCCCATTGCGCTGACATCCACAAACATTGGTCGCCTCAACCTGCAAACGCTCATCCATGGCGTGTGTCCGAAGAGAAAAGAAGAGGCTTGATTTTGCGATCGGGGCGAAGTGGCGTATGTACTGCGTAACTGTGACCAAAATCACTGCTTAATTTTTCATGAAATGCCGGTTGCATGGGTGAGTAGTGTAAAAAATTATCAACAGTCTCTGATTGTCTTTCGGTAATTAAAAATTAAAAAACGGTTGTGCAAACGGTGCTTTTACTAGTTTCACTAATATTAGAGTTAGTAAGTGCAAGTTTGAATAATAGCGCAGGTGTGTGCAACTTTGAATAATCGAGGAACCAATATTCGCCGGATATGAGTTCGTCAGTTTTCTACTTCTAGAAATGAGAAACTAATTTCAGAATTTTTTGTTTTCACTTTCAGTTGCTTTGCACCTTTAAATAAGACGTACCAAGCAGCACTACCAGTCAGGAAATAAATAAATAAATAAATAGAAAAACATAAAAGGAAATTTAGTGAATAAACGAAGTGTTGGCATTTTAATTTTGCCTATTCGAAAATGTGTTCTGATTGCAATAAAAGACCAAGTCAATTTAAGGTTTTAGAGCAGTTCGAGTCAATTATTACCACTTAAATTAAGAAATTATCTCTTACTGTAAAATGTATACTATTTTTCACTTCTGAATATTACTCCCGGTTTAAAAGCTATAAAATGCTTAAAGTTTTTCACACAGACGTCCAAATAATTATTGCAAGAAAAATTTATAAATTCCACCAGGCGGCTGGCCAGCTTCAAAAGATATATATTCTCTCTTCCAAAAATTTGAGATAAAAACAGAACCTAAATTCATAACAATAGTTTTTGATTAGAAACTAATCTCATTTACATTCCTTTACAGTTTTAATATATGAAAATGTTCTCATTTATCACAATATGGAGTGGCTCCATCAATTTACAATTGATATTTCATCAAAATGTTTTATTAAGATATTCGATAAAAATTTAGAAGACCGAATAAAAGTTTTTCGGCTCGAGCGTGAAGAAGCAAAAGCTTCATCGATTCTCGTTATTCTTGTGAGGAGACGCTCGATAAATACAGCCTAATACTTTACAGAGCTCTTTAAAATCAGTATCTTATGGGACAGCTCGCGGATACGTTGCATGCGCCCAAGGCAACGTAAACGCGGCTCAGACTCATGCACATCAGAGCGATTCAAAGGTGGATCAAGACTGGCCAACGGTGGCCCATAGAACGGCCGCCGATCTCTCTACGAAGATTTTCACGCGTTGAATGTGCACAGCTCGTTATGGCAGTTGAGAGTAACACGTGTCGGGCGTGTAACGCGCTCATTGGCCGCTCTCGAGCTCATGCCAGGTACTTTATTTTATTTTCGATTTAAGTCAACCAAAACGGCTCAGACTCATGCACATCAGAGCGATTCAAAGGTGGATCAAGACTGGCCAACGGTGGCCCATAGAACGGCCGCCGATGTCTCTACGAAGATTTTCACGCATTGAATGTGCACCGCTCGTTATGGCAGTTGAGAGTAACACGTGTCGGCCGTGTAACTCGCTCATTGGCCGCTCTCGAGCTCATGCCAGGTACTTTATTTTATTCTCGATTCAAGTCAACCAAAACGGATGCGGGAGAAACATGGGCGTCCCTGAGCCTTAAATCTGTTGCAGTCCTGCAATTCAGCGGATATGTTGGCGTCCGTATGTTCTAAGTTAATAAATTGTGTGTAGCTCCGTAGATCACGTCATGTAATTCATCTAATTAATTCGCAGTACAATGTGCAATACATTGGTAATACAATAATTGTTTTGATACATCACGCTGTCAGGAGATTAAGAGAAACATCCAGGGTGCTGGAATAGATCATTATTTTAGAACTGTTTTGTTGGGCGGCTCACCAATAATAAAAAATATTAAATTTAGTGTAAAAACCAAGTTCAATTTAGATCTCATATTGATTAGTGAAAACCTTCGATATAAATTGCATGTTGTTAGCGCTTGAAAATACAAATTCAAGTTCGTATGAAATTCATTTACGTTCATAAATTCAAGCGAAGTCGTGCGAAATGCAGTGAAATTTCACGCTGAATAGGATTCATTGCTGGATTTTACAGTTTATTGTAACTATATACGCAAACTTCACGCGGAGTTGTTTTCAATGTATGAGCATAACAATAATGTATGTAAAATTTTACGTGTCATTTATATGCTATACTGTATATTCTCATATTTGAGAATATTTAGTATTTGAATGAGACAAGAAATGTTAAACAACGCCAAACAATTTCATTATAAGAGGACATTAAACGTTTCTTAGAGACTTGCTTGATGCTCAAGAGAACATTTTTTATGCAGGCAATGTAAAACATTTTGCTTTTTAACGAAAATGAGAAGAATTTGTTCTGGCTACCACGTAAATTATAAACGTATAGAATGCTTGTTATGTTTATGAATGAGTTTTTTTTGAACATAATTGTTTCTATCAGCTGCGGAAAGGGTAGATATTTCCTGGTCTGTAGTGGTTCAAGTTCGGAGTTTAATGAGTATGTTCTATAAAATTAATTATTTTCTCAAACCTTTTGTTCAATAGGACCTTTTTTGTGAATTATTTGTCACAATGAGCGGAGAAAGTGTATATTTTGCATATTTTCTTTCGTATAATATTCCACTTATAATTGTTCGATCATAATAATTTAGAATAAATGCTCATGCACTTTCACAAGCTCACGGTTATGGGATCAACACGGCATATGTTGGATCGACTTTGAAAATTCATGGAAAATACGCGAGTTTGTAATCCAAATATCATGGATGGCGACTGCGATGGATGACGTACACGAACTGATGAGGATCACAAAGAGACGAATCTTGGAAGTGTTGATTGAGATACTTTAATTGTACGTTCAACCATGAGGACATTGCATGTTTGTAATAGCGCAACTAAAGCACAAGTGATAATGGGTCGTCTCGTTGTAATTTTATAACTCTCATCTAAATATCATGCTGCTAGATTTTTTCGGAGAATAATCTCGATCTAATCAGAAAGAAAACTACGAACTTATTTACCTACCAAATAAACATAAGGATCATATTATTCATCTCGGGAAATTTTTCCTTCAATATTTGGGAGCCCTGACCTTGGGCTGCTCTTTTCAAATGTGAATTTGATTGAGGCATGCGTGTGTATTGCATTCAAGTACTCGAGGAATGATTGAAATTCTAGTTCACTTGCTTCACTCAGCACCAGGATTTCATCTCTATATTTTTGGTACAGAATGAGTCTTGGTATCCTATCGAGGAAATATGACTCCAACGAGTACACAAATACATAGGAAACCTCAGGCGAGCATTTGAATCCCAATGAAGTATCCATATAGAATGTGGCATTTTTCCGTGCTGATACTCTTAAACGCGAGGATACTCTTGTACATCTTATACATATCGGCAAACCCGATGGCCCCAATACTTGAGTAAAATTAAATGAAAGTGCTTGGAGGTATGAGTAACCAAATATTTGGGATCTTCAACAAAAAAAAAATGAAAAAAAAAGTAAAAGAAAAAAATTCATATCTTCTTATTGGGTTATAATGCTCAAAATTATTAAGAAAGTTTCGGATGAACGACTACCTGTTTCTTGGTGTGGGCCCTCTAATAAAATTATTTGAATTCACAATAATAAATTTTCAACTTAAGCGACACTTTAATAGAGTAGCTAAAGTCTTTAAACTTGCTGTGTAAATACGGCTTCTTTACAAGTGTTGTAGACAGTCGAGCAAGAGGGCTTCAGTTTTCTCCTTGTAGCTCCGTGTATAAATAAAATTAAGTGAGGGTGACCAGTGTTTAGTGAGGGCATTGTTTACTTGGGCGATGTTCTGTAATGACCAGCGAGAGTGTACGACATGACGCTCAACATTAGCAGATCAGGTAATGGAAAGTGACGAGTGACGAGCGTCTTGCTTACACCAACAAGTCCTTCAAACAAACCAATTACCTTGAACAACAATCACGCAACTTTTGCTTTATATGAATCTGAAATTATTCCAATAGGTGATTCATTGGTGAATTGAAACATTTAGCAGTTGACATAGTATGTCAACTATTAACTGAAAATTCATAAATGCCTGTGACTGAAGAAAAGAATATATCATTTTTGTACAGCCGAAACTCCCTGAGAAAATTGCATATGCCATTGCAGCTTGAAAAATCGTATTTAAATATTTTTGAAAATAAATTTATAAACATGTTCTTAAGATCCGGTAAAGATATTGAAGTATATTCCTAACACCACAATGAAAAGTCAGAGGAATATTAATACATCATTCATTGATCACGAATAGAAATGAACATTTAACTTCAATACTTTAGATGAAAATGACCTATACATATACCATACAATGCCCATAAAGTTATTTCCCGTCAATAAGGCTCACTCTATACAGCTATACCACTGCACTCGCTAGCGATTTGAATGAAAATGTAAATATTTTCATGAAATCATTTGCTTTTGTTTGAGTGGCAGAAAGGTTATAATGTTTAAATGTCATTCAAATTTGCCCTTAAATTTCGTTAACATGATTTCTCTTTTCTAATGAATCCCAGCGACGCGATTTAAGCTCCGACTCAAGCCCCAATGACGGAACAGCTAACGGCAATAAAAGTTTTCACTAATTAGGATTTATAGTAACGCATTTCGGTAGTGAAAAATGTCTAGGGAACAGCGCATATGCTAACGATATATGGAGCGTAGTATATAATCTCACTTAATGAAAATATGAAAATATTAAGACAGTGAGATACAAAATAAAAATATATAAAAAATACAAAATATTAATACAGTATTAATTTTATTAATATTTAGTAAACTATAGGAGTCAAGACCAGAGGAAGCACACAAGGTCTTGAGGTGTTATTGGGGAAATCCACAGTTTGTTATTTGAAGAGTATTAGGAGGCTCAAGAAATGCCCGGTCTCGTGCATAGACACGAAGCTTGCACTGTTCCTTATCTCAGTGATTCCTTGAGCAAACAGGCCCTGCGATCCGTGGGCTCCGTTTGCGTCAGTCAAACCGAGCGTGAGTGCAGATAAATACGAGGATTATCTAATAACCCAATTGAGAATCACTGATGGATTTCCGCTAAACAACAGCAGGCCATTCAGTAGCCGCAAATAACTATATAGGAGAAAATTTTTGTTAAGGGCAGACAAGCTTCCTGTGAGCTCGATAATTAAGGAGCTACTCAGGGGGAGACGAGTTCACTAAAACGTCTTTAAATAGAGTTCAGCGTAAAGCAATCCTTGCTTGAAGCTTTAGAAATTTGGTGGTCAGTTCCCAGAATTCGATGCGGGGATTTTTTGCAATTTAAGAACGCAAATGAACAGTGTAGAATTTAGACGCTGTATGCTGGGTTTACCAAGAGAAGATTCAGCGCATTTTCAGTTACAAGTCGAAATAACATTGTAGTGATGTGGTGAAATTATTTGTAATCATCACGCGCTAATCACGCCGAGGTTCAAAATGCAGACATGTACCTCTCGTGAAAATAGTAGGCATGTGCGTTTGAAAATAAAAAAAACAAGCAAGAATTAAGATAGGACAATCGACCAATCTATACCAACAATCGCGCACAAAATCAAATTACTTTTCTTACATTTGGATTGAATCGACATTAATAACGGTGCGCTCCGATCATCATGTGCATGCATTTGATGACAACATTTTAACTTTGAAATAATTAAATTTCAGACCAAAAATCATAAATCATAGTTCGAAGATGTCGATGAGTTCAGCTTTATCAAAGAGATCGCTCTGGCTCATAACAGCGGAATTTAACGAAAATTTTGTTCAAGCACATGCCGCACATCACAAGCCGCCTGATCAAATAAAATATAATTATTACCTGATTCAAAAAATTATTTCGTCCAGAGACATTAAAATCGCTACCGCGTCACGCTGTGCATGCTGCCATTTACATCTGCATGCGGATAGAATGCTCAGGTCCCTTGTTATGGCTATTTATTTAATTAAACATTGCTAGCAAATATATGCTGTTGAAGCCGCGTTGTTCAACTTATAATTATGCAAATTTTAACGTTACTTCAGAAAATTTTCGAACAATTTAATTTATGCAACTCCAAATACGAATACATCTTAAACGATATTTTTTATGGGGTCCATGGTTTGCCAATGTTGCTGATGATTTGTAATAATGTCTGCTTACTCTAATTTCTTCATGACTTCATGAATAACGTTTAGTTACAGATTTGTTTGGCATCGCTGATTACGCTCATAATTTATTAAATTTGTTTATGTTTCATTTAATAGATTATGATATGAGGTTTCGCGGATCCTGCGTAACCATCATTTAGAAGACAATTAATGAGGTGTAGGACATGCAGCGGCAAATCAACTTGGAAAATTGCGGGATTTACTCGTCTACGAAAATCACTTTAGTGATATATTTTTCGGCAAGATTATGTCGCTGTTCGGTCATCCAGCAAAATTAACGATGGAATTGTTGACCATATGATTTTAACTATTAATTTCTAGTTTTTGTGACGAATAAACTTTGAGTGTACCTCGATCGTTGTCTATGTTATCGAGCAGTAACTTTTTTCTCTGGGAATCCCACGATAAAATAAAATAGTATTCAATGAAATGCATTATACCAAATAATGGCATTTTAATGAGGTTTTATTGGAATAACACATTGTCCTCTAAAAATGACGCATATTGAAAAAATGAACGACAACGTTATTGTAGCACGCTATTGGACGACCGATAACGACCGATAAATTACTACCGCAATATTAATTGCACTTTGATTTCGATTATAACGTTCTGAAGTAACACTCAATTCATTGCAAATTGCAATTCATTATCCTTTAAAAGTACCTCTAGAGCCTTAGATGAAATTCACCAAGAAAATCTGTGGTGCATTTCGCCATCTACAGATATTTACGTTATCATTTGAAGATTATGACTGGCATGAATTTCAACCATTGATTTGTTGTCCATAAAACTTTCGGTGAATCAATGCGCTATCCATACTGCATTTGCAGCATCCATCAGGAGCTGCGGGGTTTGTTTCCTCAGCAGATTATCTCGGCTCTGTCACAGCGCTTGTTTGTCAGCAAGATTATTCTTACTCTCCCTGCCCATGCAGCAAGACTCAGCCCCTGATTGTAGGGGCCTTCATCGCTCATGTCTGTTCACCATCAGGAGAAACGACATTAAAGGTTAAGTGCAATCGAAATATTATTCATGGATAATTTTCACTTGTGAGGCTGGCATTTATCATGTAAAAATTTTATTTAAGTCGAACGGAACAGATGTGTGCAGGTGCGAGCGTGCATAAAATGTTTGCTAAAATAGGAGTTTTCTTGAAGTGGTGCATTTTCTTTTAATTGTGATGTAACAAAAATATACTTACTTCTAAACTTGTAAACGAATGAGAATTGTGTTATAAAATTATACAACATTGTTGTGTAGCCATATTTAAACTCGATCACAAGGAGAAAAACCACCAAGTAAAGTAACAACATCAGGGTAGAATTTTCATGCTCATATTTAAGATGAACTTGGAGGAAGCAATTGCACGTAATTATTTTTATTATTATTACATTTTTATTATCTCAAATGAGAGAATATAATTCAAGTAACAATTAAAGTGATCCAAGCTTTTAATTGAAGTAAGAGTGGGTCAAGGTGCATTTCAATTCAGCAAGAAGTGTTATCCTTATTTCTGGGTAACTTTTTCATTCATAAGTTTGTGGCCTGGAACAGAAACGAACTTAATGATTAGAATTACTAACGCGCTCGCAATCATCTTAATTCAGATGAAAAATGGGATCTCGATAAGAATGTTGCTTTAGACTGCCGTACATCAAGTTTATAATCTTACGAACTTCTCCTTACATTTGTCATTCAAAATATCTGATTATTTGAAGTATTCACTTGATGTCCGAACTCTGAAAGGCATTTCACTCATATTATGAGCCTGAAACAAGCTTCACGGGCGCCATTATACAGGAGATGTTCTTTGACAATTAACAGAAAAAATTTGGCGAATGAGTGTTGTTGGATTGTGAGCACATTCTTGAGTGGGCCACAAATTGCTGGTTGCGTCGAATATTCGTGGAGTCATTTTGGAGGAGAACAAGTGCCAGAGACCGCCGGCCAGCGTCTGCCGTCACGATGCCAATTTGGATGTTAACGATGAGAGTCATGAGCCGCTGCCCCTCAAGCTGGGGGTGCTGGTTTATACCACACTTAAAACCGTGAGAGAAAACAAGGTGGCAGATAAAGAATATATAGGAAAATTCTTATAAAATTTGAAATTATCTGATGCGTAGGACGTTATGCGTGCTTCCTTGGCAGCATGTTCGCATGAGCGCTGAATGCTGCACTTCAATATTTTTTTTTTGAGTATGGGAAGGTTGAATTGAGTCATAAAAATCATAAAAACTTTAAGCATTATCATCTTGAATTAAGAGCTCTGTTCATAAGCTCCAGCTGATAGTTAGTCACAGATTCTAAGCAGGTTACCAGCAAGAACACAGCGTTAAATTCCTAGAAGACCTGAAGGCGTGGGAAAAACCTTTGATTATCAGTCTGCATAGTTCTTTAGCTGCTAGAAATCTTTTAAAACGCTAAAATGTTCTGAAGGGTCATTAAGAAAATTACCTGTAGTTACTCGTTCATTACTAACGAATTTATAAAAAACATGATTGATGAAGAAAACCTATCCCGCACTCTCCTATCGCATTCAAAAGACTGCGAATTAAATGAAAATGAATTATATGCATGTGACAGCAAAACCTAAAGCTTACAACATTTTTTAAAACATCACTCTCCCTGATATCAATATTTTATTTCGTAACCTTGCATAATACTGTAATCGGATAGATCATGTTGATTGAAAACTCTGAAAATGTTCGAAAAAAGCTATGCAGTTTTCGTCGGCAAAATAGAACCTCAAACGCTTACTGTCCAATTAAGACAAAAAATTTTTAGGTATTCAAAATTTTATTTCTGATATTAATTTAGGCCTATAAATTTGTAAAACGAACAAAATCATTTAATAATAGTCAATAGACTGTTAATAACTTGATAGTAACAGATGACGCAGCTCCTCAAAGTGACAGAGTACTCCCTGCGAATGAGCTGACGGAAATATTTTCTTCGATAGAATTTACAGAGAATGTTGAGGGTAGGCTACGTTGGTTTCTCTTTGTTTACTGTGATAACATTGTCGATTAATGCAGCAAGTTCGAGATTTTATCATTGTGATTCTGTTTGATGTTATGTTAGAATAATGCCTTGGGTCTATAATTTCCTGTATGAAATTATGTAACGGTTCAGCAAGGAAAGAGAAGAAAACATTTCTATTTAATTTTTCCTTAATTTCAAATTAGGTATCAATGCCACCAAATAGATTATATAGTATCTATGCTCAAAAAATTCTTTTATAAATATTCTTGAAATGTTCACGCATAGCTTCCCTTTGATAAACATTTTATAATGTTATACATTGTAAGACATATTTTCAGAAGTGTTAAATTTGTAGAGAAAATACCAGAAGTCATCACAATTTAAAGCCAGGAGTGGTCTTGTACCCAGAGTAGTAATTTGAAGCGGCTCTGAAAAAGGTTACTCGGGCGCTTTGTCCTGTTAGGTAGAAATATTAATTTACAATCCCTCTACGAATATATTGTGTTATATATTAAGATAACGTTTATTAACATAAGTGAGTAAAATTTACCGATATGCTAGAATTATCCCATTTTCATGCATGTGGTATTCGTCACAGAAAATATTGGTGAAGCTCCGCACAGTCTACTTTGAATTTATTCATTTTTGTGAAAGGGTTTCTGGTATACAAATTTTTAAACGTTTAATATATGCATTTCTGTGAAAGAGAATTACTCTGGGTTTCTGGAATACCTACAAATTTTGAGCTGGTAAGAAAGAACATGCAAGGATTTTGACAGATTCAATATAGGAAGGAACTGTAATAACACACAACTTGCATTAAACCTTGTGTGCTAGTGAGAAAAGATCCCGTGTTCCGGTATTGGCAAATACTGCCGAATACTGCACTCATCATAGGCAATTTTGAAGGTGTTGATATTACGATGTGAAGTGTCGATAAAATTGTGATTTTTTCAAAGGAAAACCTAAGACCACGAAACGAAGACAACATTAAATTGCGTTGCACCGCAAAGCGACTGTAAGCGGGTATAGACAAATATAAAGCAGGTATCAGGTCGGGTATTGGATTTACGAAGCGAGCCTTACCGCGAAGTATGCATCACTGCAAAACGAGCCTTGCCTGAAGCGAGCATCACAGTGAATTAGGCTAGCCTATCCTGAAGCGAATCTACCGTGAAGTGCGCATCATCATGAAGTGAGCATCATCGTAAAGCGAGCATTACCGTGATGCTCGCTTGGCATTACCGTGATGAGCGAGTCTTACCGTGACGCAAGCATCACCTTGAAGCGAGTCTTGCCTGAAGCGAACATCACTGTAAAGCGAGCATCACTGTGAAGAGAGCATCACCGTAAAGCGAACATCACCGTAAAGCAAACATCATCAAGAAGCGAGCATAACCGTGAAGCGAGCATCACCATGAAGCGAGCATAACCGTGAAGTGAGCATCACCGTAAAGAGAGCATCGCCGTGAAGCAAGCATCACCGTGAATTGCGAGCATCACCATGAAGCGATCAGCATAACCGTGAAGCGAGCATCACCATGAAGCGAGCATAACCGTGAAGTGAGCATCACCGCAAAGAGAGCATCGCCGTGAAGCGAGCATCACCGTGAAGCGAGCATCACCGTAAAGCAAGCATCACCGTGACGCGAGCATCACCGTGAAGCGAGCATCACCGTGAAGCGAGCTTCACCGTGAAGCGAGCTTCATCGTGAAGCGAGCATTACCGTGAAGAGATCATCACGTGAAGTTAGCATCACTGTGAGTCGATAATTATCGTGAAGCGAGCGTCACTGTGAAGGGAGCATCACTGTGAAGTGAGCATCACTGTAGCTTCACCGTGATACGAGCCTAACCGTGAAGCGAGCATCACCGTAATTTGAGCATCATCGTGAAGCAAGCATCACCCTGAAGACAGCATCACCGTGAAGAGAGCATCGCCGTGAAGCGAGCATCGCCGTGAAGCAAGCATCGCCATGAAGCGAGCATCGCCGTGAAGCGAGCATCGCTATGAAGCGGACAACACTGTAAAGCGAGTATCACCGTGATGCGGGCATCGCCATGAAGCGAGCATCGCTGTAAAGCAAGCATCACCATGAAGCGAGCATCACCGTGAAGCGAGCACATCCGTGAAGCGAGCATCACCGTAAAACGAGCATCGCCGAGAAGCGAGCATTACCGTGAAGCGTGCATCACATGAAGTGAGCATCACAGTGAAGCGATCATTGCCGTGGAGCGAGCATCGCGGTGAAGCGAGCATCACCGTGAAGCAAGCATCACTGTAAAACGAGCATGGCCGTGAAAAAGGTATCACCGTGAAGCGAACATCGCCGTGAAGCGAGCAACGCTGTAAAGCAAGCATCACCTTGAAGCGAGCATCGCCGTGAAGCGAGCATCACCATGAAGTTGGCATCAACGTGGAGAGAGCATCACCGTGAAGCGATCATTGCCGTGACGTGAGCATCTCCGTGAAGCGAGCATCACCGCGGAAGCGAGTACCGCGCCGCACGTGGAGCGCAGGTATTTCCATAAATTGATGGCCAGTGCATGTGAACCGTCTGCGGCCTTGAACCGTGTCCCACTGCGAATTATATGACCATTGCAACCTCCAGAACCGTGTACCACCGTGAACCGTGTATCATCGCAAACTGTAAATCGCGCTGAACCGTGGCCCATCGCGAACTGCGCAACGTACTGAACCTATAGTGTGCTGACAATTAAACTTAATTCTTCATCATCATTACGTAAATTTTGGCCTAGAAGGATTTTTGTCATAATTCATTTCACTGTATCAATTTTTTATAGGGAGCCTTTATTTCGTAGTTTATGAGAGATTTTAATACTGCATACACTCAAGACAACAATAGCGGAAGACAGACGTTTATTATAGGAGGTTTAGCAACACTGGCCAATATTCGGCAACAACAGATGCCATCGATCAGCAGGCGTGTATCGTGTCCAGGCAGACGCCAACAACATTTGAATGTCTACGGGAATCTGATTGTATTATCCCCTAATTTAAAAAATACCCTAGTTAATATTGTACGATCTAGCAAGTGTGATAGATAAAATATACATAATTTGTAAGTCCTATGAAGAAAGATTGAAGATTATGAAGCTTCCGAGCCTCAGTTATCGACGTCTGCGTGGGGACCTCATTGAAGTATACAAGTATACTCATGGTTTATACAAGGTCTCCGAAGGATTACTAGAATTTGAAACAAGAACCAAACCAGGGGCCACGGCTATAAACTAAAAAAACTGCGCTGCAACTTCTCCACGCGACAAAATTTCTTCTCGCTTCGAATCACCGACATGTGGAACAGCCTCCCCAATGACATCGTTGGTGCTCCAAGTATGAACGCGTTCAAGAACAGACTAGATAAAGCTATGGAAAAATATATGTTCAGATTTGAAATGCCCAGCACCATATCGAACCCGGTGGAAGTCTAGTAGCTACTTGAAACTATCGTCAGTCATGAAAATATCCGGTCAAATGAAATGATATTAGATCTTCTGTGAACAAGGCACGAAAAGGAAAAGAATCGGCGACAGGCCACATCAGGCCTACACTGCAGCGCCGAGATCACTATATATGTTATGTTATGTTATAACTGTATATTGCATCGTTAATGACTCTTAATAAAGTTGTCCCAACGGATTCAACACTTAATTCATTGCCATGAAGGATAAATGGTATTTTCTGTAAATACTAGCAATATTTATTAGCTTCTCCGGCTCGCTTAAAATTATAAATTTCGTTCTTCATATAAATTATTTGAAAAAATGCCTAGTATATAGGATGTTGGAGTTTAAAATACAAAATAAGTCTCAGCAGAAATTCGCTAAGAAGAGAGGTAAAATTGTTTTGAAATTATCATTGAATAAATCCTTTTATTTATATACATTTATAGTGATCATTTCTTTACGCTGCGATCAGTGGATCACAATTTGAACCGTGAACCGTTGCAAACCGTGGACGGCCGCGGGTGTACCGTACGCGTGTATCGCCGAGGAAAATGAATCAATCGTGCATGGGTCATGAACCGCTGTGAACCACACTTTGAATTGAACAGTGAACAGTGTACCGACTAATATGTAAGAACCGGCCGCCCTGAACCGTAAAACGCCTTGAACCTTAGTAACGCCTTGAACCTTGTAACGCCTTGAACCTTGTAACGCCTTGAACCTAGCTTGTAACGCCTTGAACCTTGGAACGCCATGAACCGTGAACCACCATGCATGCATGAACTTAGAGCTGCACTAACTGAACCATGGATTGCAGTGCACCGTATGGTTTGCATTATTGTCATGAATCTTCAACCATGGACCACACGTACATTATATACTGTACATGGATATATGGAGATAAGCATTTCTGGCTACCTTCAATATTATTATAACAGTTTCCTAATACACGCTTCGGTTATGAGAGAATAAATTCAACATCTTTTGAGCATTTCGTTACTTTAAAAATAAAAGAAGATATTTCACGACATTTATACTCCTTTAATAAATATATATTATATATATATTTACTCTAAATATATTTACCTAAATCTATTTACCCTATATATATATATTTACTCTAAATTACGAGACGTATCAAACGATGTTTATAGTTATGCAGTGGTAGCTTTACTGGAATATTCAATCTGTTATGATCAAGTCGTGTAATCAGGGCTGATCTTTTGTCAACAGGTCAAAATTAATGATCTATTAAATCATGAACCATTTTCCATTACCTGCATGTAATGCTAATATGTGTAAAGTTGAATTCTACATCGGGCAATGAAATCGACGACTATATATACATAGCTGCAAAAAACATTAGACTATATATATATATAGCTGCAAAAACATTATTGTATCACATTGTTAGATTTTTATGCGTAAATTCAAATATACTCCTTTAAACCCCGAGCGTTATGCATACGTACCTCGAAAAAATTACTGGTTACTCCTATATAACACCTATATATAGGCTGCTGACTTGTGTTCTACACGAAAAAGTTTTTATATATACATGCAAGGAGGCCGTTCAACAATTATATATAGGCCTCTACTTTAAGTGCGCGTTGGAATTAGATTTGGGATCTTTCATCACACCATGCACGTACGTGGCTCCATTCTGGATTAAATTTCCATAATCGCTAAAAAGAATATCGGAAATCACAATGATATTAAATGTATTAAATGGTCACAATTTATTTACGTACAATTTGTATATAATTGATCATGACGAGCTACGGAATTAAAAATCAACGGAGTGTGCGACCTTGCTTGCTGTATTATATATATAGCCTCGCGCGTCAACAAAAAGCATCGAAATACTAGTATATGTTCAGCTGCGAAGTAAACCTTTCTTTTACAGTCCATTACTATACTTCCTTATCGTGTTTTGCAATTAGTTATATCTTTGTTATTGGCGCTCAAGATAGTATATATATTTACTCTGCGTCTTAAGTTAAGACAGCTAGGCTGAAGTACGTATCTTTACCTATTGCATTCTTTAATTTGATTGTGTAGAAATCACAATACAAATTTAATGAACTATAATTTTATAGAGTGAAAAATAGTTTAAATGTTGAGATTAAGATCGTATGAATGATTCGCGGTCTCGTCCATTGACGTTACTATATGCTTTAATTGCGATAAATTACACACAATGACTTTTTGAGCAATTCTTTTACCATGGATTCATCCATGCATGACACTCACTCGATTTTTATGAAACTGTTAATCGTACGAACAACTATAATACGACTCCCGGCTGAGCATATTCGTGCATGGTCTCACGAAAGTATGCATGCGCTGCAGACTTAAATTATATTTCGCTGAATATCAGGCAGCTCGAACAAAATTTCACGTGCAGATATCATGATGGATCTTTTTGAAACCCAATGTAATGTTCATATGGATCGAAAAATTCGTCCAACTTCATTTTCTTTCATCGAATTAAGCTATTTAATTAATTATTAATTAAGGAGCATTCTCGTACTTAAATGGAGATAAAGCTTGTTAATTGTTATTGGTAATATTGTTAATGCTTATTTTTGTTAAAGAAGTCCGTCCCATAAATCTTGGGGTTATTTTCTTCATCCATGCACGTACAATTTTGAATTGCAATACAAGAAGCACATAACTACAGTTTTCTCGACAGGTTTATAGACGAGAAATCTTGAAGTGAATTTTTCAAATACAGTACATGTTCATGTTTCTATGCAGTTGCGTTATTTTTTGCGTTCTAATCATATTTTTCCAGTTATTTGCCACGTTCAAATAAAACACACCAGATGGTTTGTAAATCAATGCCAATTTGCGGGCACCTTAATATAAGTTCGCCGAAATTTTATCGTTAATCCCTTTTAATAAAAACCCTGATTAGTTTGAAAATGGTGTTGCTGTTTAGGTGAAAAGTTATAATGCTAGTGTTAATGCCACTCATTCATTTTCCATTTCAGTATTTGAATTATGATTTAATATACCACTGCCTGAGGACCGAGTCCGCTACTCATGGCGTGCGTGGGCAGGTATTCATTGATATCATATGTCGTGGTTATCAGTGCGCCTTGCATGTCAAAATAAAAGTTAGATTCATGTAACAAAGAAGATATTTGCTCAAAAATTTTAAGACTTTGTAACAGATATTAAACTTTGATGAACACTGCCACGAGTGCCAATATACCAGTAGCTGCACACGCTGCACAGGAGCATCGTGTGTATATCTGCAGGGCAAGTAGCGCATGTGGTCTTGGCCCGAACCATTATTTCAGGATGTGGGGTCTAATAATAACCGAAATAGCCAAATTTCCCGCAACAAAAGTGACTACTCAAAACAAGCCCTTGAGGTGGAAAGTTTTCTGGTTAGGCGCTGATCCCATTGTGTTAAGGTATTGCAGAGCACAATGAGACCTACTCCCGCCCCTAGTGCCTACACTACCTGGTCATTGGAGAACCCAAGCCGCCGTCAGGAGGAGTCGTTCTAACGGAGGCGGTCTGCTCGAACCACTGTAGGAGGACTCGCTCGAAACGGGGCGTTCTTTTCACGCTCGAGCAGAAGTTGAACAATAAAAACAGAGGGATATTTTAGTGTGTCATGATCAGGAAGGCTTAGAGAAGAAGGCGGACTAGATAGAAGGTGGAGTTAGATAGAAGGTGGGCGGCGGTTTGTGCGGGCTTCTCTGCGAGGTGTTGTTGGCGATAAGCTAATACCGCCCTTACAAGCGAGCCATGTTGACGCCGGGTCGCGATTATCTCACCCTGCCTCAATGAAATATTATGTGTGCTCCCAAAATATTCCATAACGTTCATTTTTGCCAGTCGTCCGCCGGCCAACTCCGATCGAGGGCACTTCAGAAGAAGCATGCGAGGCGTCGGTGTACCTCTAGACATTTACAGCAGCGTATCATTACGCTGTATCCGTGATACCTCTCACCACGCATCATTTCTCTTCAGTAAAACTTTGTGGAATATTTAAATTTATTGATTTTCAAATCTATTAAAAATGTGCGGTACATTGACTTTCGAAAAATTTCCATCTAAAAAATAATTGGTTGCAGTAAAAACTTTTTGAAGCCTGACGATGGTGCCATCTGGAGGTGGCCAAACCTTTACACAGTCTAGCTGCCAGAACCGCGAAGCTTCGAAGCATCTGTCCGGGACTGCAAGAAGAAAGCGGACCATCCTCAAGTGAGAGACTGAGCAACGCGGACAGAAAGCCAGCAGCGTCCGCATTTACCGTCTCCAGTGAATGGACAACCGCGCGTTCGATCGACGTTCAATTCTGCCACCACCGTGGCGGAATGTTGATATCGTTTGCTGCGTTGAAAATCGCAACGATCCGTGCCTTGTTGAACGTGTCCGTAGTAAGTGCTTGAACTTTCCTTCACCTGTCCAGTCGGTGTCAAAGAATAATGTGTTGAAACAGTGGAGGTTCTTATGAAAAAATGATTATGAACTCGAGTGAAGTGAAATTTAACTGACATTGACTTCATTACTGAAAGTTATTAAATCCCTGAACAGTCAACTTGACTTGATGGCAAGTCTCGTCATGAGCGTCTCTGCCCCTCCTGCCCCTCGTTCTCCGGTGAGAAAAACATTCAGTTACTTAAATATTTACGCCAGAATTTAAATAAGTAAATACTTGTCACAACCGCTGCACTATATATAGAACATAATAAGAATACAAGCCAGTAAGTCAGTCGCTCTTATGAATAAAAATGGGATTTCTCCTGATTATAACAATACTTTAATATTTCATTTCCATTTCGTAACTTCAAATTAAAAAGTTTCGTGATGTTTGTAGGTAGGACATTAATTGCATGAAAAGTTAATAATATTCATAAAATCTGCACATGGTTTTAGTAATTGTCCACATCTACTTCATTTGTTGATCCATTAATATTTCTCATACATTTATTAAGCAAATGAGAAATATTTATGATAGTAAAGTAAATCATGTAAATTACGTTCTGGTTATTTATTATATGCTTGGTGTCATCAATACTATATATGAAATATCAATCCGTTAATTTATTTAATTATTCAGCCTACCAATTTTGATCTTAAAATGTTACTGTTGAGCTTGAGAATAAACTTGAACGCAATTAAATATTTATTTCTAACACAAGAAGAGGTTTTAACTGAATTTCTTACGCTAAAAATTAAATTAAATTTCTTCTTGCGTAGTATGTTTTTCAAATATTATGCAGCCACTAATTCACTAGCAATGAAATTCAGTTTATTCAATTGATTCACTAGCAATGAAATTCATGAATAAGTTGATAAGTCGGTGCATAATATGCCATTAAATAATTAATGTTGCGGATACATTTCGTGTGTTCTAATAGTCTGTGATTAACCATCAGTATATTGTTATTCAATATTTATATATATATATTATATTGTTATTTAATATTATTATTTCAAATATTTATTGAACACGAGAGGTGGACGAATCGAGCGTTCTCTGAACCGTTATAACGAACAATTATTATTCGTTATATTAGCATTTTTAGACAAATTTAACTGTACGAGTCGGTGCTTTAGAATATGTTGCATCAAATTTTAAATCTTCAATGGATTGGCAACAAATCTGCCATGGTGCTCAAAAACTCCACCTAAATAACTTGAGGTTACTTAATTTATAATAAATGCCCAATAATCTGAAAGCTTTTAAGTGTGTAAGTGCATGCCTTTCATTTTAGAAGATAATGAGAAGTGTGTGTTTCTTGTTTTGAAAATATTTATTTTGAAGCGATACGTAACTTTTTTTATTATGTATCATTGTTTCGATTGACTGCAGGCCATTCATTCAAGAATATGATTAAATTAGAATTAAAACAACATTTAAATGGTTAATTTTAGCTCTGTTTCTTGCTCTGCCGATTACAAATAATTGAATTTAAAAAATTAATGAAATTTCCTATTAGATGTTTGATGCAGATATATATATCTATTATATTTCTGCTGATAATCTGTTCATTCTTGGCCTTAACTGGAGAAAATATCTGCATACCTCCTTCTGATTCTGTCGCAAATAAGACAGTAGAGTATATAATCTTCAAACTAGAACTTTTAAAGTAACTACACTTATTACTTTCAAACTCCTGCTAGTTACACTAGTAGTAACTACTAGTAAGTAGTTACTAGTGTAACTACTTACTAGTTAGACTAGTAAGTAACACTTTGAAAGTAACTATGACAATAAAATCCTGACACGTTCTGCATTTATTTCGGGCAAACTAGCAATTTTTCGAACAATCTCGTAACGACCCAGTCTTCTTTTTGTGCTGAACTACACTGAGGAGCGGGCTGCATTTACAGCAAACATCGCAGGCAGTGAGCTGATTTGCTGCGGGATGCCAAATCTGCATGGCATCGGACCGCATCGATTGCCGATGCCTGAAGCTATAGGCGGTCCAAAGATTTGCTGCTCTACCCTATTTAAATTCTGGAGCGCAAAACCGGAGGCCATTAGAACTCGGCAGTAAGCTGGTCTTATTGGAGAATAGCTGGCAAATAATTTCATTTTTCACGATGGCTGAAGTGGAACATTTTTTTTATCGCATCACTTATAGGCAAGGAAAACGTAGCTTACAATTGTTAAAATAATGTCTATAGAGAGTAATATATTTTTCAATAGCCTAATGCCATTTAATTTTTTATATGATTTCATATGGTTTCCGTTAGCAGCTTATTACTAACAGCCGTTATAATAAATCCATAATTGTTTATTCTGATCAAGACAATGCCAATAATTAAACTCTGTTATATATAATTTCCTCTGCATCATATAGTGCGCTTAATAATTACGTAGTTTGCAGAACTGTTGAATTGGATAACACTGAAATATTTTCACTGAAATCTGTCCATTCTATTTCTTATACTCAGAAAAATATTAGATAGCACAAGAGAGGCTAACTAATACATCGCGGTTATGGTTTAATACTTTATCTCTGTTTTATAGCCTGCATGGGCTTTTCCCGTGTCAGTTCGGAACAAAGTCGTCAGGGAGAAGTGAGCAACACAAATACATATTACTTGATGCAAAAGTATTTAACTGAAGGCGAAGTCGCTCAATTATTTAGCACCTGCATGAGTTAAATATTTTTATTGTTTCTATTTCTCTGAACTCAAATGTTAAGCTGAAAAGTTAACTAATTTGTTCAGGCTTCTTCCAATAAAGCTCCTGTTTTCACTTCTTGACAAGTAAAGTATAAGTTGAAATGATTAGCTTTAGGTCAGAATGATTTTTGAGTGCGATCAAGGGCCAAGTCGCACTGCACACTGTATTTACATTGTACATCACATTGAATTCACATCGTAAAGCGCATTGAATTTACGGCGTACAGCGCATTGAATTCTCGGCATGCATCATTATTGAATTTACGAAGTTCAACGCATTGAATTCATGTTATATAACACATTGAATTCAATGCGTTCAGCGCTTTGAATTCACGGCCCTATAAAACGCAAAGAATTCATACTAAGTCAAAAACGGTTGCAGAGACAAATCTGCCATCTATCAAATAATGTGCATGAGACGCTGTAGAGACTTACTTCATTCAGTATAGCAATTATCTTTGTCCATGTAATTATTATGTCCATGTATGAATAGATTATTTCTCTTTTATTGTGCAATTTTAATGCATGAAGTGAACATCAGTATTAACTTTCATCAGTTCATCCACGCCGCAATGAGATGCGGCATTTGCATTCAACACGCTGAGTTATTTGCAGCTACGCACGACGCTTGTACACTACAATACTACAGTGAGTAGTTGAGATCAATGTAGTTATTGATTTCTAGGTCATTCTGATATCTCATTACGTATTCCAATTAATGACAGGAGCTCGTTGACTCGTCCGGCAGCAGCGAAAGAGTCGTTCCAAAGAGCTTTCAATTCCCATGTTGATAGTTTTTGCATTCTTATCAGGGTTGGGCAAGTCAGAGCTGCTCTCCCCTTCGGTTTATCGGAGCATCTCCCCTCTTCTCACCTCTCTTCAGTGTCAATTTCATTAAATCATATCAAATGCGCATTAATCTTCATATTGGAGTCCTGCTCAAGCATCAACCAGAGGGGAGCAGGCAAATAAGGCGGAGCGGCATGCACCCCGACGAATCTGATCACGTAACTGCATGGCTCTGTTGTTCTGTATTACGTATTATTTTGCGACAATTTCGTATTGCTTTAGTACATATGTACTATCATCCGAAAGTTATTTTCAGTTCTTTGTTGCCGTTTCATTCCGTTACATAGATATTACTTAGAAGGATGGTAACATATGTGAAGTTACTATATATTAGACGCAGAAAAACAGTAAAATATATTAAAACGCACACCAAAACACAAATAACAAAAAAATCGAAAACCTCAAAAAAAGGCCCCACACGTGCGAAAAAACAACAACACACGTACACAAAATATATCATGTACCTCTAACCGAATACAAGAAAACCAATTTTTAAACGGCTGATCCTATATTTAACCGCAATTATGACAATTGAATGTTCCTCAAATAAATGAAAATTATAAATATAACAATGGATGAGACATTGGATGCGATTAAGTTACAAACCTGAAAAAATTCCGAAAGTCTTTCATTGCTCTACAATTTTGTATCTCCATGATTTTTGTAATATTTTTAGCGAAGAAATCCTAAATTTTGAACTATATGGCCAGTATTTCTGATGCCAATATAATAAAATTAATCTTCGATTCTGAGTGCGATATTCCTCAAAATTAATAATTCTCCTAATGTGTAATCGAGTCTTATAGGTTTTTACCCATAATTTCAGCCGATCACGATGTTTATTTGAAATCAGTTTTCAATAAATAATAAGGAATTTATGACCACGTAATGAACATGTAGTGATTTTTTCAACAACGGTTCAGGTTTAAAAAGTTTTAGATTATAAACGACCTGCATTTGATTCTCATAGAACATAAGAAGCCTACAATAATTCTCTTAATATATAAGAGCCTTCCTATCCTATACACGTTGAGTTGCGCTGTCCCTTTCGTTGCCGCGGCCAGGTTACCCCTGCGTCGCGGTGTTCCGCTAAATTGCCCTTCCTGTTCTCCTTTGCTGGTTTGCAGGCCACAATTGGATATGAGGCTCGGTCGTAAACTACCACCTAATGGTGATAATTACGAGACCAGAAGTCACGGCTAGTTTTATAGTTTGAGTTTGAGTGGCGGCATCCATCAAAAGCGCAAAGGAGCTTCAGCTCACGAGTTGCTGTTGCTGCTGCCAAAGATGTCGCTTCTGTTTCCGTGCGGCGCTGGCGCCCAAATAGAGTAATTAAAAGCCACAGCTTTACGCACCTGCGGTTTTGCTGTGGCGACCATTCTGTGACGGGGAACTAGAGCTCTTTATTAACCTCCATGTTTCCTTCTTGTAACGAATTCATACCCGTCGGCTTAGACGCTTGTAAATTAATGCTCATGATAGTTGTCTATTGATAAATTTTTATCAGTTACGTGGACGTCTCACTTTTTGAAGAACTTGAAATTAGAACTGTGTTCATAATATACTTTGAAACAAATATATTGCATGAATTATTGAGACACAGACTTTTGGATACTTATATGAATTTAAAATCTCCTTAAATATAATGTGGAAAGAGCAAGTTCCAAGGAGAGCTCCTTCGTTTGTTTGATGTAAGCAATAAATTATTTTATATAAATATACCAAAATAACATAGCTCCCACTTAATTTCTTCAAATCGCCACCGTTCCAACGTTGTTTTAGTTCATATTGGCTGTGAAAATAAAAACTTTGAAAATATTCGTTAGCTCTCAGTTACCGAGCATAGATAATGAGAGCAGCTTTTCAAGACTTTCCTAATTGTAGCAGGAACACAGCAGGTCGGTGTTAACGTGGCAGTAAAAGGTGAACAGATGATTGCCTTCGTGTCGGAACATTTCTGGTGTCGGTAATTGTGCAGCGCCTCGGTCGGACCACCGCCACGGCAGCATTTTTGACGGCAACCGAACAGACGTGTAATATCCAGTCAACGGAGATCGACTGGACACTCTTCACTGTTTCCGAATTCCATCCAGCAAGACCATTGAAATAGTTTTCTGAATGACATCGATCCATGATAACAAACAAAGTTGGGAATTATTGTGTCCAAATTTCGTACAGATCTGAATAATAATCATAATCATATGGTCTCATGTATGGGAGAGGGACGATATTTATCTATATTCATAGCGAAGTTTTCTGAACCAGGCTCTCTGTTCGACATTATTGTCGTTGCAGAGGCGGCGAGCAGCGGCTCTTTCTGTCAGTGCTTTGGTTGCACAAAGCCTTGCTTGTTGCGATAGAGCCAGCGAAGCTGCCTCGTCTGCTATGCGGGCTGGCCGGCGCGAAAAGATTATTTTAAGACACGGCTCGTGGTAATAGAATCAAAACAGGATTTACATGGCAAAACTGTCGGTAGCGCCCGTTGCATGGAAGAGATAGTGTAAGACATCCCGCCCTCGGCTGTTTCCCTTGCTGATGGAAATTTCTTCACGTGGCAAACGATGGTGAATTTTACGATTATGTCATCGGGGTGTGCAGGTTTTCCCTAGCTTTGAGTTCGGATGGTAACCGGCTAAAGAAGCTTAACTAAGCCACTGTATTATAGGATAAAATGACTAAAGTCGTATTTAGTTGGAATTATCCTGGAAAATACTTGAGTTTTCGCGCAAAATGAGATCGTCGTTACGTTTGACGAGAATTTTAAAACTTTCCAAAATTAAGTCTTCTGAGGAGTATCCATGAACTTGATAGTTCAATCATTCCTGTATTTAAATAACGCAAGTTAATATGCTGGAATGTGAACCATCTGAGGTGGTTACATTTCAACGATAGATTCAACCCCGCAAAAGTCACCACCAGAGCAGGATCAAACGACGTAAATTATTTTGCCATTTATGGTTAGACTTGAACAGCATGCCATACTACAGTGTAGAATCTACCCACATAATTTCCAGACGAGAGGTAGGATCACAAGGGAAGACGTCATGCTTACAGGATTTAGAGCTCGGCAATATAGGCTTTGCTGCTCATCACAATGACACGAAAATGAGAGCCGCTCGGCATAGGCGCGCTGGGCAGTGAGCCGTAGTGTGCCTGCGTATAACGCGCTCACAACTCAAGCTACCATCGAACTTTGTCATTCTACTGTTACAGCGGTACGGCAGAGTATTTTGGTTGTAAAATAATTTATATATACATTCTCACCGCGTTACGACAAATAATATTTATCTCAGGACTATTGTCCATATACATCTCCGTGAAATTACTGAATATTTTTTCATCTTCACACTTTGATTTAATTATTCTAGGTAATATTTTATAATATCTGGATAGCAAAAAAGATTCATCGATCAAGGTTCTTTTCATACCGGAATATTTCATTATTAATTACTGGATATCTATACCGAATCCGATTCGATATCTAGCAATGATTTTTCCTTGGTACAGTACGAATGCTTTTAAAATAATATTTATAAATTACTGTGTTTAATTATTTATTATTGTTTAAATTATTTACTCGTCAACTATTGTAAACCAAACCATGCATTTACTCACATAAATGGCAATTACGAATGAAAGATCGTACGATTTTGTAACGGGTTCTGGACACAGGTACGAATATATTTCAGTGAAATACGTGAAAACTATCCGAAGTTATACATATATCAAATCGAAAAACATGATGAAAAGAGGGACGAAGCTAATGGAAAACGATGAAGTTTACTGAACAGTCTCGGGTGAGTTCTGGCTATTGGATGAGTTTGGCCTAAAATCCACAATTCTATGTGCTGTCTTATGAGTTTAAATCGTACGTACGCGCGATCGAGGCGCTTAATCTATTATGAACAAATTTTGCAATTAATTTACTTTTAACTTATTTATCGTGTACATTATCTCAACGTCAGAGCTTTCGGATTTGGCGTTAAAAGTGTTCCTGTAATTTCCTTATTTCATTTGTCGATATCAATCTTCAGCCTCAAACCAAATCATCTCGAATACTTGTACGTCAGAAATTTGTTCAAATATTTTGAAGTTAATTATATAGCGAGTTTTACTTGTCAAACTATGGCAACTCCAAGATCGCAGTAGACTCGAAATTTTATCTCTTGTCGTTTTAACAATTAATTTTAAACTATATTTTATTTATTTTGATTTTTCATTAACTATAATAGGGTAACATGGGGCAGCGAGCCCACTGCGGGTCACGGGCCCATAGCGGGTTTCTCGCTAAGTATGGCAGATATTGGTCCGTGTTCATGCACCTTTAAACAAAACAAAGAACCACCTCGTATCAATTAAAACTTCATCAAAAATTTAGTCTAAAAAAAGTGGGGGGCGCGCTGCCCCACGTTACCCTATACTTCGGCGTAAACTTATAGGTTCGGCTTCTAAACTCCCGAAACAGTAAGAAAAATGGGATAATAAAACTGTTATGACGTTTTCATGGTATTATGCACCGCTTAGGTTCTGTTTTGGTCCAACAAATTGATTTTTTCAATGCGCTGAAAGGTTGGGTATAGTTAACCAAATATATCACTTAAATTCTTGAAATTTTATGAGTAAAATTAATTTGCTGTAGCTTTCACCTTTTAATGCAAGCTAAGACCACGGCTTTTGTTTCTGAAACTATGCCAAGAAATTTATATATAATTTCTTAGCATGATACATGACCTGACCTTGAAGAAGCCCATGATATAATCAAGACTCTTAATATTTTTTTTTGCTGTTTGCAAGCGAGAAGGAAGATAACGTATAATTAATTAATTTACTTGAGCATTTACTCTTCTTGACATGTTTGACCAACGACCATGGTGGCCACTGCTGAACGTGGAGCATTGGCCGTGCATGGATAAGAAGATAAAAGGGTTAGCATGGTCCGTGGCTGGAGCAGATAACAGCTCGTATAATGTGCTGGTCAATGGGTCTTTGTCACACCCTCACCACAGTTCACCACTTCCCTCTCGCTGCCTACAGATACCTGCTGCTGATGGATGCTTCCCTCGCATGCGACGTTCTTGTGGTGACGCAGCAGCGCGTATACTCTTCCCGCCTAGCTGCGCGCTCTGCTGCAATAATTTCGTACACTTTGCAAGCCTCAAATTTGCATTTTGATGAGTAATATTTTACAGGTTGATGAAAGTGTTACGTTGCTGTTCTGTTACTTATTCCTTCATAAGGGCTTCGTGTTAAAAATGCATTAAATTATAGAAGTCTCTACAATAACACTTCAGTCAACAACAGTTTAGGCAGTCGATGTAAAAACGAAGCCATAAATTTAATTCCTGGAAAAAAATCAAGAATTATGGCCAGTGGCTGACCAAACAGCGATTGGGTTATTGGTCTCCCGTGCACACATTACTCCCTTACTTTGGCCCGTATTTAAAATCACATCATATTGAAAACATTACCATTAGATTTTTTACGATTTATATCCTACAAGAAACAAATGGTGAGCAGCAATATTCATTTTGATGAGAGTGAGATTTACCCTCACCCTCCACATGGCGTTAGGCTAAATAGTCAAAAGCTTTGATCTGGAGGCCTTCAGTAGTTTAATCTAGGCCAGAAGATAGGCGGAAATTGGTCCTTTGGTTGTTTATGCACAGCGCACAGAAGTCCATTGATGAGCTCCATCATGCGCTGTTGTCACTCGACCACCCCAACTGATGTACAAATTCACGTACAGCGAACATTATAAATATAAAGAGTTAACCGCGATGAATAAATTCTGGTAATAAATTTAACGAAATTAACATAGAGTTCATCGTAGCATATTCATTTCGGTCGCCCTAAAATAACGATCTGGATTCAAGTTTCTGCACCAAGTAAAATCTAGAGATATTCGGGTATTGGTAGTAAAGGGAAACTTTATTACTGCAAATAATTTCAAAGACAGACGTTCAATTCGTGTTCTTGTTTTACGTACACCAATGATCCCCCCGGGTCTGAGAAGTCGCTAAAAAGAGGATGTAAGACAGGATGCATCGCTTCGCAAGATTTTTTCGAAAATTACTTTCATTAACCATTGTTTAAAATGATCCATTTTTTCAACGTTTTAATCTGAATTTGAAAAAAACCCTCCATTCTGCCATGTCATTAAAAACTGGACGGCAAATTTGTGCTTCGATATGCAAGGTGAAGTGTACGAGCATTCTTACCCGAAGCCTTTTTCGGGTGTCTACTCATTGCTAAACATGAGCAGAGATGACAAGGGGACCGTGCGCCAATTAGAGGTCCCATTTTACTAGGTTCTCTTCAGCGCTATAAAGTCAGAACTCTTATGAGACTGCATATTGCCGCAAAGCATTAAGCCCTCTGACTTGAGTGTCCCCTGGTGAGGTCTTTCTGATTAGGCCTCCGTACGTCCGCCGCCTAATGCGGGACACGGGTTCTATATGAACGCCATGTTTAGCCTGGTATCCGCGTCTAGGGTTTGTGCTGGACCAGCGCCGGCCGTTCGCCGGCCGATCATACGACGCCTGTTGTCCGTTGCTGTGTTGCGTCCCTGCTTCCCACTAAACTTAATCCTAGAAAAACCGTGAGCAAGGGACAAACCTAGAAAATATTGACTAGTGCCTCAGGCCTTCTAACGACATGAATGACATTTGCCATCACCTTTTAAAGCATGTGGAGCATTGATGATATTGAAAATCATTCTGGAATTACTTTCCAAGTTTACATACACTAGGGATATAAGTGAAGTTTTGCTATTTATTTATTGTTTAAGGTTTTAGAAAATGATTATCTATTTTCAAATGCGCAATTCCTCATCAAATTATCATTTCTGCACCTAAAATATGGACCAACGAATTTGATAGAATGGAAGGAGATCGCAGAGAGAGTCTCAAAAATCGTCTGTAAAAAATGAAATGCGATGAAGCAGTTGTGCAAACGTTGAATGTTCCTTTAGTATTGCAGTTGTTGTGGAAGCCTTTATGACAATAAAGTGTTTTGATCGTTAAAACTTAGAGTATCGCGATGAGATCTACTAACATTGAACAATAATTCATCAAGAGAGCTTGTCTATATAGTGACCGGGCCACAATGAAGCCTTTAGATTATCCCTCAAGTGGTCACGAATCATAGAAGGCAAAACGACTCATGACGAGTCATGGCTGCCTGAAGGAGTCATGCCTGCCTGCGATGAAATGCTTTAAAAACAGTTTCGATATTATGTCGGATCAACCAATAGCGAAGTAAATTATACTCCAAAAGTAGGCTTGTGTGAGTTGATTTTAATCAAGGGCAGGGAAAGTCAACTTATTGTTTTAGGTGATTAGGATTGCTTCAGGCAGCATTGTTAAGTTTCAATTTTTGAAAACTTATTTATCTGACATTGTAAGGTACGTATTAGTAATCAATTTTTCAACTGCATGCTAACAAAAAATCATACCAGAAAATTAAATTTATACACAGAATACGGTTTTACCGCAAATTATAAGTTAATCGATTTATGCGCTATAAGATAAATAACCAACAGGATTTATTATAATTTAAATTATACTATGTATACCACGAAATCTGTTGTTACGACGCACGAAAATTCGAGTCACGTAAACTCCCGACTAGTCATTCATTCTCAAATTATTCCAATAATTTTTTTGTTGTTAACGAAAATTCGCCTTCAATTTAGTTTGTTTGCGAAAGGCCGAAGCAGAAACTTAACTGAACTCAACAAGGAACATCGTTGCTAGCGCACTTCCTCTGCCAGGCAAAATAAACAAGATAAAGCTCTTCCCTTTCACATTTTTAATGAAGACATTGTCTGTACAATGAAACTTTCGAGATGGCAATCGTTCATCAAGGAGGAAGAGCTACTCCCGCCAGGAAATAAGGCGAGCAGACTTGATCTCTGTGCGCTCTCAAGTTAGTTTAATACCTCAGTTCCTCATACAATTTTACTTCATTAGAGAACACTGACCTGGGTTTGTTCAGAGCTTCTCACCCCGAGTTGTACGTGGGAATTTGTTCATGTTTAGAATTTGGCGATAATTATCATGATAGATAATCTTGATAGAAAGTATTCAATCATTGATTTCATCGGTGAACTTTATCGTTATAAACATCGCGCGTTAATTTATAAGGTGAACATTTTTTGGCATCAATTTCACTGTTGACTTTTGATCGAAAAATCTCCATCACATACCATATATTCCGACTGTGAAATGCAATAAGTAAAATATTTTCATTCTCGATCTTAGAGTTTTGTTGTTATTCTTTCCTTACACGGTTTTCTACATTGCAACTGTAGGAGTTTTTATTTCTGTTCACAAGGCCCTCTTTCTTCCGAGCCAATAATGGCAACATCGATGCTCATTTGTTTGCACGGTGTGACTGCTAGTCAAAATGTTGTTTAATGCCCTTGGATACGGAGCCTACACATTATTATTTTGTTGAGTTCATTATTTTGTGTCTACTATTTTGTATATTGTACCGCTTCGTCGAGGGAGGGTATATATGTTAATTTTCATTATATCCCCGATGTTTGTCTTCTTGGTGCATTCTTAAATTGCAATAGTGAAGAATTTTTGACCTAGTGTTCTGTTGCAGTTAGACCGTGCTTGTGTTGCGCCCAAAATCCGTCGTCAGATATTCACTCAAAATAATTTTAATTTTGGAACACTGGTTGAGTTTGCTTTTCAGTCAATGAATTTTCCTATTGGATTAAGTCAACCTTCAATAATTATTATTACTTATCTGAAATTTGCCCAACAGAGCAACCACGCTGTTACTCAATAAATACGGTTGAACTTTCTGGTGTCTTTGGCTGGCAGCGACGTCGGATGACCGTTGGCTCTCTTTAACCACCAAGAAGGACCTGAAGGACCTAGGGTTTGTGTTGTACGGGTGATTCACGGAAACTTTCTAATTCGAACGCTCAATAAAAAAATGAAAGATTTCAAAACAATACAAATATTTTTGATAAAGACATTACATAATTTTTTGTAACATTTAGTTTTAAAGATGACATCGGACATATGACGGACCCCATTGCCGATGCATTCAGTTAGCCGATTTTTGAAGTTCCGTTCAATTTGCTGAAGCATACTTATGGGTATGGTGGCGATGGCTTGGCGTATGTTGTTCTTTAAATAAGGTAGGGTCCTTGGACAGTCATTGTAAACAATTGATTTAAGATAACCCTAAAAAATCACACGGAGTCAAAATGAGGGCTCGGGCCGGTCAAAGAAGGTCACCTCTCAAGAAGATGAGGCGATAATGCAAGGAACGGCCAAAAAAAAAGTACGCCTCGACAGCAGACGTACGCTGCTCACTTGTCCAATGCATATATAGTGGCTACTGACTAGACAGGACACAAAACTTTATGATCTCGAATTTCATATGAAATACTTCTCGTTCTTTTCCTACAACATCTGGCTGCTGCGCGCGAAACACATAACAGGAAGTTTTCGTGATTCACCCTGTAGCTCTCCAACAATATAACGCTCGTTTGCGTATTTTCAGAAGTTAGATCGAGTTAAATCTGGCCTATATATACACGGCTATAATTCGAGCGCGTATCCGCATTATCTGCGCTGCCTGTCAAAATATAATCCGGGCCTGGTATTTCCTTACTTTTTGTATTAGAATCCTGAGAAGAGAGAAAAAGGTCCCGGAATGAAATGAAAATTTTATTATTTAACATTAAGTAGGGGCAGACAAGTGACAGATAGACAATCAAACATTTATAAGGTCGCAAGTGCGCCAAAACTTATTAATGATTATTTTTTGACGTACAAAAACTAAAATTATCGCTTCTGAAAATTATTTAAAGAATACATTATCAATATGCGTCGATTCGTGCATCCGACTAAACGGAGAAACAGTCCACATTTTTGGAGACAAATTCAAAAAAGAAATCAATACATACACTATTGGAAACAAATGAAATAGCCATGATTAATGAATGCTAATTTTATCTGCCATGCAATGTTGTCCGAAGGGAAGATTTGATAAAAAAATTAATAGGTAGAAGCAAAACGAAGCATTGATACTAAATCAAAAATTTTCAACGTTGCAATTCTTATATGCTCGAGCAATTAAAGTTTTGCTTGTTTGACTGTGGGCATGGGCGTAGCACGGAAGAGCATTATTGAATAATCCTTAGTTGTGTTAAATGAAATATCATACTGTGACTTTAATGTCTATATAAATCGATAAACAAAAGAGCCAACGCGTCGGCGACAGGCATAAAACTGGAAACGATATATCGTGTAGCGATCGTGTTCGCTCACTGCTCAACAGGCAATTCATACAAGAACGCGTTGTCTCTGCCCTAGCTCTTTCTTCGAAGAAATTCATCACGACAAACGACAAAAGCTTATCTTGCGACGTATTCTCTTACGTGTTTTTATACGCTTGCTCGACTTGAGGGACGCGTAATCCGAGCTCGCTAGTCCATGTAAACCTCAAGCCAGTGTCACCGTGGCCAGAGCTATTCAAGCTCCTGGGAGCTCCGTACAACACTCTCCACCAGGTAATTTTATGCCGTGATCTTTTTAGTGTGTCAGCTCTCCTTGATCTGCTAAGCGCCTATATAGTTGACTTATTCAGTACTTGGCGCCTCAAGCTTAGCGTGTCAGCGTCTTAGCGCCGCTGCCTTGCCAACCTTGCAGAACAACAATTATTGTGCAACAGAACAACATTTATTGTCTGGCCAACGTTGTTGCACAGCAGTTCGAAGTCGTTTTGGAGCAGGTCATCACCATTGCATGTAAATATAGTATGCGTATAGTGTATATCATTATAGTAATATTGCGTAAGAGTACTGCAGGCCAGCATCATTGTATGGCAGGGCAGCGGCATTGCGTATAGCACAAAATACTGTGGTATATATTGCTGGCCAGCAAAGCTGGGCAGCGCTACTTTGAAATGTAGCGGCCGCTACCGCTACCGCTACACCCACTAGATTGTAACGGGCGCTACCGCTACCGCTACAGTAAAATGTAGCGCCGCTACCGCTGCCGCTACATGTGGCACGCTACTGCCACCTATGATGGCCAGTACAATTAAATTGCAAGTCAGGAACCTTGCATCGTGGACAAATTGTCGTATTGAAGTCCACTACAATTGTATGTCAAGGACGAGAGATCGACATAACGTAGCAGACAGTACGGCCGTTCATCCGGCCAGCTCACTATATATACAGTATATGACAGACTAGCGTATTCTGAGAAAGTCAGCAATTATTGTTGGATTGTAGTTTGCAGGTTTCAGCATTAAAACTAATATCAAAAATGGAAATTTTGATTCTAAAGTCTTTTTTAAACCACAACGACCGGACAGTTATCAGACAATTATTGTTTGTTTATGTTCGAATATACAGTATATGACAGACTAGCGTATTCTGAGGAAGTCAGCAATTATTGTTGGATTCTAGTCATTAATTTTATATCATTAATCATTTCTATCATATATCATTTCTAGTCATTAATATCAGAAATGGAATTTTAATTATAAATTCTTTTTTAAATGCAACGATAGGACAGTCATCAGGCAATTGCTTGTTTATGTTCGACAGTCAAAGATTAGGTAATAGTTTTGAATTAGTTCAAGTTCATTCAAGTCCGCATTTGTTACTTCAAAAAAAAAAATGGAATCTTGAAGGATGTTCGCCGTTGTGACCCGACATGAAATTGGACTCGACACCCGCGCCTCGTGAGGTGCCGGCTGCTCAAAATGTGAAATTGATTTCTCTTTATGACCTGTCAGCAGAAAAGAATCGATGTTCCGAGCATTAAACTTTAAATTGCAAGACATTGCCTTCTGCCTCAGTAGGAACTTATTGAAGAACCTCCTGAACCTATGATGTATGCAATTGTCTAGCGAAGAGTGTATTAATTTTTTTCCTTATTAGATAACTCAGCTTAAACTTCTCGCGAGAGTTGAAGAGAAGTTGTCTCGGCTTCAACAGCTCATACATGCCGAATGAAGATAGAAACCTTCTTGCAAGATTGTCTTTTTGGAATTAATTTTGTATAGACCAATTTGTTTCACATTTCATTAATATTTCAGACAAAATTGGAAGAAAAATGTTATTTTCTAACGGTCAGTGTGATTAGAAGGCATTCCTCTGTTGCACACCACTGAGAACACAATTGCATTGAAATTTATTTGGTAACATTCTTTTTACATCCCGGACTAACTTCATCAGAATTTCTTCATCTTGAAAATTAAAAAAAATTGTTGTACTGATGTTTTTCCATGATGCATTACGCTGCAAAATGCGCTCTGACATTAAGTTTCTTCCTAAGAAGCTGCCAACTGCAGCAGCCTTTTCTCTCATATGCACTGCGAGAAAATCCATTCGACATTTGAACTTCTTATGGCAGCAGAATTTCCTTTCAACGTGGAACACTTCCTACGAAAATATTCTCCGAGTAGTGCTTAGTGCCAAATGAAGTTATTCCAGGTAGAGATTTTCCTCTTCAACAAGCCGTTTACGAAGGTTTCAATCCTGGAGCTCATATCCAATATTCAAATGTACATCGGCTTTGAAACACAGTCGCTGTCGGCAAATATATCGCCGGCCGGAGGCGGGCTACGTTCAGAAAGTGTCTCGACATATGTTTGGCCAATTGGAAAACTTTAAAATTGCGAAGTAACCCCGTGATAAATCTACTCGTGCAATAACCCTGTGACGGCCTAGGAACGATCTCGGCAGACACCCTAGAATGTCTGTGTCGTCCCATTCGACATCGCCTTTCCGATTTATTAAGCGCTTTTCCAAACGCGAGGTGTCCCTGAACATTTTTTTGGCCATTGAAGAAGTTTTATTAAAAATCCTGCCGTGTTTCACAGCTTTGGGGAGCATTTTGGCTCGGAGTACTTCTGTTTATTCGACGGGAATACAGTCAGATTGCAATATTACGACAAGTGAACAGGAATTTGGATGTTCTCAAGATGTATAATTAAAAATTTTTGCTTACACTGTACTTCGTATGTATTCATAAATTTATTTTCCCACGCCGTAAAACAATAGAAAAATATTAAAAAAAAATAAGATAACAGAAAAAACTACCGCAAAACAGAGAGCCACAATTTGCCATAAATTTTTTTTTTTTTGAATCGATAATTGCTTTGATTACGGTCTTTTCCTTTGCTTCATCGAAGATCGAAGCTCCAAAACAAAAATTCTGACCGCTGCAGTCGTTTCATGAAAAGACAATGTTTATTTTGGAGCCGTTGACTTCATATCAAGAGACAAGCCAAAATTCTTCAGTCCTTTGCCTTGTTGTGAAGAGAGTTCTTACAAATAAGAAGGCTTGTTGATCGCTCTCAGCCTCATCAAGAGTGTTTTCTGCCCCCGACTCTCATTCTCAACCTAATGCTGAGAGCCTCTCAGCGACGCCTGCCGAACCCATTGAGTTTATCGAAAGGGCCTTCAGGCGAGGCTAAAGCACCGGGATAATGTTTATTTACTCCAAAAAATGGCGTAAAAGTTGTTTCCGAACGTTGTTGACTTCCCCATTAAGTTTGTTGGACGATTTGGATGGGAGTCACGGGATTTCAAAGTTGGAATTGACTTTTGGGAGGGTCATTTCTGAGCGCCGACTTTACCTTTGAACAGCATATGACCTGTTAGCGGACACAGCACAGATGTCACTCGCATTCCTGAGGAAAAACCGGCTTGCTAGTATATTTGGTTTAACAAATCTAACGTGACAAAAAAAATCATGCCTTGGCAATGAATTGTTTTGATGTTATATTATCTTTGTAGTGATGTTATATAATCTAAATAGGATAATGATGCCCTATTGCAGTCGTTTTCATCAAAGGTCCGATGTATTTTTGGGATTTAGATTACAATTTTTGATTTTAGATCCTTGAATAGGTGCAAATACCTCATGAACAGTTTTTGCCTTCCATGAGGAAGATCCAAATGTATTGTTTAAAATATTGTTTGATGAACTTACCATAAATTAAATGTTTGCAAGAAACCAGAAATCTATTTTTCTAATTAAAGTTGCTTCATTAATTACAGATGCCCCGATTGAATTTCTTATCGCTAATGAAAAAATAAATAATCTTTTTACAGAAAAGTGTTCTGGACTTCAATGAAGGACAGCCGAATTCTCTCAACCCATGGCCGTATCCACTTTACTATCCGTACGACGGCCTCCCCCCATACCCCATTCCACCTGGGTAAGTCTAATAAACAACGAATGATCAATTGTATTCATCTGTGATTCATTATAAAACTGCACCATTTGTTTGTAGCTCATTATTATAATGCAGAAGAATATAAGGTATTTATAACACTCTTCCAGCAAGTCCCGGATGTTTATTCAACCTTCTGAAGCCACATCGTCAGTCTTATTACAAGTTCCTGTGACTCTTTATTTCATTTAAAAAATCTTAAGGAGCATTTTACTGAACGCCATTAACTACGCTGAGCGATGTAAAAAAATAAAACATGTTAGTTTAGTTTCATATAAGCACATTCGAAATTGAATATCTACGGATCTCGTGAATGACGAACGACTTGAACGAGAATGTTAATCATGACAATTGTATTGATTCTTCAAATCAAAGAAAGAAGCGATCGTTCTGAAAGTGAGGACGCAAGTGACATTTATATAAGTAGAGTGACATCGCTCACTCACAGCGCTTGACGCTCATTCATTATGTATACGATGACACTGAGCCCTCCTCAAACGTACTTAAAAAGCATTTAATTTTATCGGCTGGGCGAGGGAAATTTCGAAGGCGTAACCCACGATTTCTGGAAGCACTCAGTCATCGAGGTGCGTCTTTCATTGAAATCTATGACTTATTTAGTTTATATTTTACCGAAAGGCGGATGTCGAAATATGCTAATATTTTAAAATTCGGAAAATTCACTGAAATGGATCACTTATTCGAAGAAAATATTAATAATAATTTAATAGTCAAAAAACACATGCGGTTCATGGGACGCCAGCATTTAATTGTCTCCTGAACAAAATTATTTGTTTATATACCATGAGAAAAAACAACACAAAGTTCTGACGTTTTTACCGCCAGTCTTGCAATGGCCACCTATACGCCGCCCTAAAGTTACAATTGATACAACCCTCAATGCTTGGCTGTTGGGGCCCCGGCTATGTTTGGGGCGACGATCCCCACAGCGATGTCGGAATTCAACCATAAATTCTAGGGTATCTTATTTGCAAGCGATTTTTCGACGATTCTCAGGCTTTTTATTGCGCCGAAGACGTACTTATTCTCGAAATAAATTGACTTGGTGCGGTATAAGGAGGCTGCGTTCACATCCAGGCTCATGGGAACCTTTTGATTTGAATTTCTGAAAAACATTCCTTCCACACTAAAATTTAGAGCAATCATTTGATTACCTATTTAAGGAAGGAATGATTACAATAAGGAATAATAACATTCCTGAAAGTTTACTATTAGTACAGAAGAAGTTCGATGTGGTATTGACTTCAGTGAACGCATCAATAAGAGACTGTAAGACCCGTCCTCTCCGGTTAGTGATGCATGCGCGACCCCAAGTCTTGCCGGTGCTCGCATATCGCGTGTTTGCTGCCGATAAAGAGATCGTTTTGGCTTAGAAAGTTAGAGCATTTCAGTTCATGTTGACGACATTTATTTCTCACGGTTGTGCTGCATGCACAGCGGAATATTCCTGTGAAAAAACTGTTCGATTGTAATATAAAATGAAATTACTTTAATGATAGGGAGAGTTTAATTCTGTATCGTTCATGAATATTGTTAGAAAATAATCGAACACTGACGATAAATTGTCAAAATTTTATGCGAACATCATTACATTCTCCGAATACGAACTCGCTGCTTGTATGAACGAAGAAAATAATCGAACACTGACGATAAATTGTCAAAATTTTCCTCGAACATCATTACATTCTCCAAATACGAACTCGCTGCTTGCATGAACGAGCATCACTGCTACGGTGCGTCTGATATATCGTCTTTGCTCGATCACAGGGCTCGTATATGAGCGTGTATCACTGCTACGGTGCGTCTGATATATCGTCCTTGCTCGATCACGCGGCTTTTATGTATATGAGCGCGTATCACTGCTACGGTGCGTCAGATATATTGTCCTTGCTCGATCACGCGGCTTGTATATGAGCGCGTATCACTGCTACGGTGCGCCTGATATATCTTTCTTGCTCGATCACGCGGCTTGTATATGAGCGCGTATCACTGCTACGCTTGCTCGATCACGCGGCTTGTATATGAGCGCGTATCACTGCTACGGCGAGCAGCACTGATGATCAGTCCTCTTATCCTCACTCGCGCTGCCACTCTCTCGATATCTCAGTCAATTAGGCGGGGATCAAAAGCTTAGGCGCAGCCCTGCGCACAAATTACGATAATTATTGCGAGCTGATACGTTTTATTGCTTGCTTATAGTAAATGAGTGAATGATCACGAACGATTTCAGCAGTGATTGCACGTGGTTGTTAAATCACTTTTAGAACGTACCATGTAATTTTTGAGTGATGTCCTTATTCTGCACTGTTGTTATTTTATTTAGTACCGCTGTGTCTTCAGCATAACCTTCACCAAAGAACTACATGTACTCAAGTATACCAGTATTCTGGAGAGCATTTATATTGATAAAAAATTATTGAGGTGAATTCAATTGAAATTAATTTATTCGGGCAGGAATTTTTCCGTATTGGGAGCGCAAATACAGAGATGAATGTTAGATATCAGTTCATTTTATCCAGGTGCTCAAGCTATTTAGAAAACGATCTCGGGCTCTGAGTGTTCGCATTGAAACAATCTGATTAATTAGAAGCGACCATTTTCAAGGCTCTTAATGCATACCAAATACTTTCAGTCGTGAGATATTTGCAAATTTAATCAGAACTGGAGTTCTGTTGATCATGCAGGGGCTTTACTACCCCAAAACAGGACTTAATATTTTTTAATTTTTAATTTTCACTTTGCCATGCAGATTGCCTGTCCCATTCAAAGTCGACGATAAAGCCTAATCTATAATTAGTTGCGCTTGGTTCTGGGTCCTCGGTTTTTGAACTGTATCGAGAACACTGTAAAAAATATTGGTGCGTGTTAAATGTCGGGACAAAATTCATCGGCCTAAAAAATCCACCCTTATTTATATATGTAACAGCATTTGGTAACTAAAATGAATATTTTTTCTGGGAAAAAACTTCACGATATATGCTCTTTGAAGTTCAGTATAACCATGAAGCACTACTAAAAAATTATTGATTATATTCATAAGTTCCTCAGCTGAGTGGGATGTTCGATTTGCAGTAGATTCAATAGGAGATTGTCTGTTTATGATTGTCTCATGTCTATATTCTCTCCGAGCGAATATTTGTTCGCATTGAAAATTAAATTGGTCTGTCTTTATTAAGTCAATAAATCTGAGGTTGTTCACTGACCATTCGATTAACTCCAATATTAATATGATCTAGAACGTACCCTAGATAGATAGAACAGATAAAAAAGCGTACTTCAGAAATATGAAGTGGATTTTTTGAGTTGGGTTGAAATCGAGCTTGATTGTGCGAGTATTTGCGTGTTTTACAGGAATTATTTTCTACTGACTCACGGAAAATCGAAATTAAACATTGCAAAGAAAACAAATTTATCGGTTCTAATGCATCCTTTTTACGTTACGGCAGTTACGGCTTATCATTCGATACGACACCAAGAAAAAACGCAACTCGGGAGTCGACGGCGACGCTGAAGGCGTGGCTCAACGAGCACAAGAAGAACCCGTACCCCACCAAGGGCGAGAAGATCATGCTCGCCATCATCACTAAAATGACACTCACGCAGGTCAGTGGCACCATTAATGGTGAACACAGAAGTGTAGTCACTGTAAAGGCGGTATAGCGCGTGATTGTGCTCGCCATCATCACTAAAATGACACTCACGCAGGTCAGTGGCACCATTAATGGTGAACACAGAAGTATAGTTGTGGTGTTGCGTGTGCTTGTCTTTAGCACCATAATGACCCTCTCGCACGCCAGTAGCCTCTTTCCTGATGAATATAAATTGAAGTGATCGTATGTTGGTAATTGTGTTCACTATCACCATTAAAATGACACCTCGGTCGGTGGTGACGGGGGGAATTGAATAACAAAACTTAATTAGCAGTCTTATGTCCACCACCAATTCTCACCTGACACCAATCCGGTACTGTTGTGGCGCTTGAAGCTATTGTATTATTACAATTTTTGGTTACTTAATCATAATGTTAGCTGTCGTACGGAAAGTTAATATTAAAATAAATACTAGTACTGTATACTATTTCAAAATAATAGTACTATGCTGATTAAATCTGCCCTTGAAAATCTCATAATGAATTTGAAGATAAAGTTTTGCTACGCTTCATAAAATAATTCTCGTCAGTGGAAAAAGATTCGTCAACAAATTTCCACTCATTAAAATGTGGTATTAATTGTCAAATAAAGTTATTAAATGTACTATCTCAAAAGAAGCGTTGACCACAATCAAATGATCAACTGCTACCATTAGCTCGATGATAAAGTATAACTATTAGCTTTATGAAGCGTTTAGTGCAGCATACTTATATAGCCGCGCTCAGCGCGCCGGCGTCGAGGTGCCGCAGTCTCTTGAACTGACGCTGTGTCGCTGACGATGGTTTCTTCCCGCCCGTACCCCGCTCAGGTCTCAACGTGGTTTGCTAATGCACGACGACGCATCAAAAAAGAGAAGAAAATATCCTGGGACACCAAGAGCAACGCTGACGAAGATGATGACGATGAAGAGGAGCATGCCAAAGACGATGACAGAGACGCCAGTAAAAAAGGTGGGAGAATTTTTATAAGAGTAATTTTTGTGGGAAAAATTGGTAGATAGTTTCTGCCATTCAATGTTGAAAGATCCAATATTAGAATCGTGATCTGGGAGGTTATTAGGTGTCCTAGTTTTTATAGTACCGTTCATTTTACTTCGTTTAAGTTCTTATAATAGTGTTTTATGGGTTCATACATACTGTATTTAGATGCTACGTGTGCCTCAGTGTTCACTTGATATGATAGATTGAAGCTTTAAAGTGGGTATCAGTTGCTCGAAGTTACTGACGTCTTTAAAACAAATAGACGGAGGTCAGAGTTTGGCGTTGAGACTGTTCGAGACAAAGATGGAAGGGTGAAGCCAGCGAGCAGCTCTCGATCTAACAATTCTGATCACTTATTTATCTTTTGAAGGCACTCGAGAGCTTGGATTGAGAGCCATTAGGAATGATCCATGGTGCCTGAGAATTGCAATAACACTTATAGTGTTTGTGACCCCAGAACGGAAATTCTTGCGTCGCTCAGAGTGCAGTGATTCTTTCTAAACAAAGCCGCTCACACGCACTCGTTGCTGGGGAGTTTGTTCGCACAGCTCGGATTAACGAGAGAATTGGGCGCCTAACTTGGCCAGTCTGTCCTTCTTTGCATATTGTTTTCATTAAAGAAATAGTGACTCGGCTTACTTACTTATTTTTCACGTGCAACGAACTCCAATTCTACATTTAACAAAGTCGCATACAAAATTCTGCCGTCAATTAGGCTCATAATTTGATTTGGCGCTATTTTTATCGAGTATATTGTCTGTTGTAAACCATCCTTTTAATACGACGCTATGACTTTAAAATCGCGAGTAAAGTCGTAACATTAGTTGTATTTTACTTCAATGTTTGCATTAGTATATAAGCAAAATATCGGATAGGCCGTCGTCGGGACTTTATTTAGAAAGTATTTCAAAAGTCGCAGCCAGAAATTGATCATTTTTTGCGTATAGAAAATTTACTGATGTCTTCCAAATGCATGCAACCTTACAATTGACCGAATATAGACCTAACATTCTTGTATGTGATCCGAAACTTTATTAGTCCTTGATCTTCAACGACTACGGGTGCTTCCAAGTTCGGTTTGTTACGAATAAGTAAGTTTCTTTTAAATCTAATGGTGGTGGTGAATCTTTCAAGCTCAGAGGAGCATTGAGCCTGAACTCATATTCATTGAAATACGATGATGAAATTCTATAAGCCTAAATTTATAGCTTCAAATTTCTTTCAAAGCTCCGAAAAATAATAAGCTTCACGGTTTTTTTCATTAACCTTAATTTAACCACCTAAATGTAGATCGCTGAAGTTATTTTAAGAAGCGAATTGGACCAAATAAGCATAGCATAGTAAAGTCAGCCCTCATCTTTTTCTGCAGCACGACATGATCTACGAGTCTTTATGGTAACAGAGGCTCATTATTCGTTGACCAGCCATGCCGATATTATGCTTCGTTAGGAAAGACAGTTTGTTCTATTTTTCGGATTTTGCCTGACATGTCGACGGTGTTGATTGATGGTCACTTGTTGCAGAATCATCGAGTGTCTTGGATTGGTCGTGTTACCTCATTTTTAAAACAATAAATTCCTCTACGTCCATTCGTGCTTGAGATTCTAGGATTGGAATGGCACAAATATAAGTAGCATAACACTTGATGAACGCACCAAGCATAAATTGACGACATTCCTCACAAAGTAAAAGGAAGCTTGTTAACGCAGACCGAAGCCAAAGGATTTTTTTTCATACCTCCATGAGGCGTCATGAATTGATGCAGCAAGAAAAAAAAGTTTATCCTACATTCATCAAAACTTCTTTGAATGCGTAGATGTTCATGTTATTGAAATTGTAAATCTCTTTTAATCAAGATTCTATTTATCTTTCCAACCGAAAAATGTTTACTTTCCCATTAAGAGGAATAGCGCACTAATTTCACGCATAGCGTCTCGAAATATTCAGTCGTGCGGAGCTCCAGCGCAGCGCAAGTTTATTGATGCCCACAAAAAAGTTCCACAGAGTCGAGCGATGTTGTAGCGATCTTCCAGGCATAAATTTATCGTAAAAAGTCAACCTTTTATCTTACATTCAAATAAACTTCCGTTCTCTGCAATTAAACCAGGCGAGTATTTTTTTCAAGCCAACTGTAAACTCTTGCGCGAACAAAATATCATAGAAATATCAAGCAATTCTACTTTTTGAAACTAATAAAATTATATATTTTAAATTATAAGATTTTATAAAATTAAAAGATATATTTACTGCTACGAATTTTCAGAGTTTCATATATTGAAGCAATAAATCGCAGTAGAAGAATCTATTAAATACGGTCACAACATTAAAAAATATATAATATAAATTCAAACATTCAAATGTGGCGAGTCCCTTTCAAGCCTCCATTTAATATAATTTTTTCAAGTAGGTGTAATTGATTAAATAGCTATTGCTACTGCCATCTTTTTAAAATTGCAAAAAGAGCATAAATTTGATATTGTCCGAGTCTAAATTTTTTATTGAAGTGCTCATATTTCAGTTCTCGGGCATGGTAGAGGATGATGCTATGTATTGAACAATGGGTAGATAATTAGTGGCAGGGGCATGATAACGGAGCTTCGAACAGTAACCAGGGACCGTGTTGAGTCTTTTATAGGAAAAGACTACAAGTGATCATATATGGAAGCTTTCCCGCTAAATGAATAAAATATATTAGGATCTTCCATGAGCAAAGCAATTAGACGCCGTTTTTGGTTTTTGATTCACTGGTACAGATTTTGGACCGATTCCGGTGAACATGAAGACAACGCAATTTTTTCCCTCATGATATGGAGCCATACTGAGAAGAGTGATTCAAGACTTGCGTTCGTTAACAACAGATTACGATCCTTTTGTGCTACGTATTAAATTGGAAAACGATATCATCAAGATTGGTAGCGACCTATGGAAACATGCAAAATACAGAGGGAGTGCAAATGCCGACCGAGTTATACGACCAAAAATATGAACGTAAGAACGTATAAAATGTGAACTAATTATTAAGACGACACATCAGACACGTGTACGTACATCGGCCGGGCGTTCATTTGACGCGCGTAAATTTAAGGCGCATACATTTGCATATATGTGACGCACATACATGCGACGCACGTACATACGTACATGCGACATTCGTACATGCGACATTCGTACATGTGGCATTCGTACATGCGACATTCGTACATGCGACATTCGTACATGCGACATTCGTACATGCGACATTCGTACATGTGGCATTCGTACATGCGACATTCGTACATACGACATTCGTACATGCTACACTCGTACATACGACATTCGTACATCGTGAACACGTACATGCGACACCCGTACATGTGAGGTGCGTGAGTGTGCCACGACACACGGGCTCATTACACGCTTTATACATTTGTTGTATCAGTGAACAAGTCTCTTGACAGCGCAACAGCAACTTAGCAATCAGCCGTAATCTGCGCGATGCCTCGTCCTCTACCAAGACTTTGCCGCTCAATGCGCGTACTTTGAATTTACGCGCATCTTCGGCTAATATTTTATGGAGGTAGTAAATTAAAATTTTATTAAGTGCATGAAAAGTTTTGAAAAAAATAATATATTAAGGGAGTAGCAGTAAAATGAGTTGCGTGAAAGAAAAGACAGAATTTTTGATATCCCTGATTGTCTCTGCATATAAGTGCCTGAGTGTCTCTCATGATTCCAAAAATAATACAGGCAAAATATTAGATGTTTTTCCAACCGTTTGTTTAAAAATCTTAATCGAATTTCATCGTCAGCAACAATGAATAAAAAAATTGCTCCTGGGACGATAAATAATTAGACTCTCGTTATATCGGGCAAGAACTAATAAACAAATTGCATATGTGCTGAGTCTGAATTAATGAATCCACGACCGGCTATTCGCTGTGAAGTGAATGGAAAAATATACAAAACTTGAATCGTTAGAATTATTATTTTTTTTTATATTACGCTTTCTATAATATTTCTAGGTTGCCTTTCAACGGTAATTTAGTAAGAAGAAATCAGGGAACTCTTAAAGCATTTATTGGCGTTCATATAAGCACATCGTCAATCAAGAAACCTAATAATAAGCACTTTAAGAACTTATATCTTATTATATCTATTTCTGATTTTCACTCTTGAAACTCTTGTACAAAACAATAATTAATACTTTGGTGTTTCAAAAAAATAATTCTCATAATAATTTTACGACAAATTCTCAAAAATTAACCTACGAACATATTTGAATGCTTTATAAGTTTGATCATAGGTCGGCACGTTAGTTCAACCCCTGGAGCTCAAGGTGGGCACGCTGGTCTGGCCAGGCAGTCCCTCTTGTTTGTAGTCGCCCAGATAATTACAGGGAGTTCGGAGCGACTAACACGTCTCAGTATCTCTGGCTACGATGTCGCGAGATGCTTGCGTGCTGCTCTCCGCCCGCTCTGTAGGCCTTCAATATTCGCTTTTTATGGCCGAGTCTATATGCAGAACGTTTCCTTTGGAGATTCCATACAATTTTCAATGTCTATTCAACTTTGCATTATGTTTCATTCATGGATAAGCCTTTCCCAGAACTTTCCCACTGAAATCAATTATATTAATAATGAATTTTGCTCATTATGTTCTCAATATTTGGATCTAGTAATTCGTATTAGTAAGTGTTATTTTCTTGGCAAAATCCAGGAGTTATCGGAAGCCCTGTTTTTTGGCGCAAGATAGTATTTCCCAGTTTGTTAATCAAAATATTATTTTCTTGGCTAAGATGAGTTTTTGTGTTATCATTTCAATCATTCATTTAAATGGCATCAATCAACCCAATTTCACTTTGCTCAGCAACTATGTTGAGTTGTACTGAATTGAAGCGACTACATGTACGTAACTACAATTACGTATTTAGAAGGTGAAACTGTAAGTACTTAAGTAATGGAGAAAGTATTATCGATCGTTGATAGAACATTTATAACGAAATAATCATTAAATAACTTACGGCATCAGCCGTGGGAGATTAATTTTTCAGTTGAAGTTTACAATTTTACCTTTTCTTAATAGAATCCTCAGCACAACGCTCAAAGAAATGAGCGTAACTTTGTCCGAACAAGGATGCACTTTTTGCCTTTGTGTAGATCATCCAGACCCTGTTTGGCCTGGTAAATAGGGGCCTATCAGGGCTAAGCTGAGAAAGTTTCACAGTATGACGATGTAATTTTTTTAGATATATAAAAATACAATTGTGATTTTTTTTAATCTGTCTACGATGTATTTATCCATTCATTTTAGCAATCTCATCTCGTTAAAAACTTTGTGGGCTACGTGGATCCTTCCGATTTTTTTAGAGAATCAATAGACTTTCACTTCATCTGTTTAAATCAATGAAGAAAGAGTAAGTTATTTTATCCTACACTCCTGCTTAAAGAATTTGCCACAACTGGCATAAGATAAAATTCGAATTTGTGTCCTGAGTGTCCATGAGTCCATGCGAGTTGACGAAGTACAAGTTTAAACCCTCAAAGAAGTCTTCATCAACTCAAGTTTTATAAAGACAATAATAATTAAAAAAGTTTGGATTATCATTTACGAACCCATGAACTTTTTTGTCACAGTCAAGATTCCCGTCTTCAGTCTGGCTAAGTTCCTCTTCATTGTTATATGCATTCACTGTTCTTCAATGTACAGATTCCTCAACAGACACAAACCGTGTTCTTGCCTTTATTTTGCCCGTTTGTCTTTGTTTTTTTTGTGAACTTGATCGTCGGCGCGGCTTTTGGGATTGATGAGGATGTAGCGCCGCCGTATCTGCTGGTATCTCTTGACAGCGATCGCACCTTAAGCTTATCTCGATCATTAGTGTAATAGCCACGACTGGGAGCATTGCTACCGGGCAAGTCCTGCTCATATGGACGAGCGAAGCTTTTAATTTTGAACAACTGTCGCGATCGCCAGTCTGCTGGTCAAGCGACGACGATTTTTCGATTTAGTTTTTGTCATTCTTATTAAATTTTACAAATACATTTATTGTTATAATGTTAATTATTATAACATGTTGATATTTATTTTAATTGCTTCAAGATATTTTCTTTCCATTTCAATTATTCATAATTCAGAAGTGTGAATCTTTCTCAATTATTTAGTATTATCGAGCGTGCATGAATTTCATTTCGATTTTAAAATTCGTATGACTGCGTATCATATGTTACGGCGTGTCACTATTTTGATTAATTAGCAACATAATCAGTAAATGTAGATTTTATTCGTTCTAGTTCGTTTCACTATATTTCCAGTCAAATTGAAGTTTTGCAATGATAAATTTGTTGTACTAGACTACTCTATTGCTCTATCAAATTTCTCCATAGTGTTTTCCATTTGTACAGGGAATTGCATCGATTATTTATATCTTATGGGAATTCGTTCTATTTGAAAGCATGTATTAATAAAAGTCTTGCATCACCTACAAGGAATCGCGAGTATGACATTTAGAAGGAACTTGATTTACTTTCCATTTAATTAATGAAAATTCAAAGGAGTAAACATAAATGTTTCTTCTACTTAAGGATTTTGCTGACCTTTCAATATACGCATGTCATCAAAGTTGACCAATCCCTCCCATCGCAATAATTGAGAAAAACGAGGTCTTTGTGTTTCCATTTCCAATTGTGTTTCCATTGCCAAGTTCGTGCAATTGCAAACAAAAATATGCAACTTAAGTTCATACATTTCCCAAATTCGACAGATCAATGCATAATATTCTCAAATTCTTAAAAGAAACTTTTGCGATTTTATCTGTGCATTGAATCAAGAAAGTTGTTTCGAGCAGCGCCGATGCATGAGTTAGTGGACGGTCGATACATGAGCGTATGTGCGTGTACTTGTTTGAATGTTCTTTCTATGCAAAGCATTGCGTGAGCGCGGCTCACGCGATGGTCCTGTAATAGAAATCTGACGTCGATTATTGGTCGTGAATGTGGGGTTTCTCTTGGCTTGGACTGCTGTGCCCGCGCCTTAATGTCTCAATTGAGACGCGCTACACGGCAAATATCATCCAGTGCACGCATTTGCATTCGCTGAGGCTTGTAACAACGCCCTCTTCGGGCCCTGTGGCTGGGTCATCTTTGCTGCTAAGCGTGTAGGTTTCTGCCAGTGTCAAAGACTCGTGATTAAAACATCCCGTTGCTTGAAAAAGAAATGGATTTGATCGACTAGGTTGGCTTTGTCGTAGAATCAAGCCGATCGTGACACATGCGACCTGAAGTTTTGCTTGTCTGTGATGGAAGGCGTGGTTTGTGTGAGTGAAGCTCGTGATCAAGCCTTTAATCGACGAAGGTTGTGGAGGTGGAATTGATCGAACTGGTTTAACTAAGCAGTTAACTCCAACTGTGCTTGGCGCATTCCTCATTCAAGAGAGGCACACCTGCCTCGGAAAGATGTAATTGGGAAACTCGATGTTGCATAGCGCTATGTTTTCGTCCCATTACTGCACGCACATCCTAAGAAATTCTTGACTGTTGAAATGAAATAAATTCTTGACTGCTGAATCCTCACCGTAAGATGGTAATTTATTCCTACGCTCTACAAAAACTTTTAACAGAAACCATTCCTTTATTGCACGCATTTTCATCGCCAGTCACAGAAATACTTGATTTCAAGTGTGCAAAATTTTCCTCTTGATTGCGTTTCCGTGGAAATTGTATTAAAAAAATATTATTTACGCTATTAATGTATTTGAATGCTGCACTCTGTTATCTTCAGGACAGTCAAATAAATGATATCTCCACGATTCCAAAACTCCTGTCAACTCTGTCTCTTTCAGAGCCATGAGCGCTCATTGGCATCTCGTACATGAAACACAGTCGCCAGAATAAGCCATGGATTGCGTCAACTCCAGCAGGCTATTAAAATGTTGTACATTCCCAGTTGAGTTGTCGGACTTGAGAGATGATCTTTGGAACAATGAGCCATAACTGAGCCTGCACATCTGAGACATGGTCAAGACTTTGTCTCACAAAGACTGATTACTTCTACACAGAGGGTCACTCACTCGGCGGAACGACTGTTGCTTAATTTCTGAACGATTCAATGAACGTGACGCATTATCCTAACATCGCTGAGGTCATGTAGTGAAGTTGCATGGAAATGTTGAAAAATAATAATGCTCTGGGTGAATTTCCCTTCACTGAAAGTATTTAAGTAATTTTTTCAGTCGGTAATATTTTTTGTACTTCTTGCTACCTTAGTTTTACTGGTAAGCCTTGACTTGGACACTGAAATAAGATTTAATTGTTTAATTCTTAGGTTCATTTTGTAACAACTTTTTCATGTCGTTATAAAATGTTAACAGACGCGTTTCCAAATTATTGGGAGCCTTCCTGCTTTCAGATTTTGTATAGTATTCGTAGGCATGATGATTTTCCTTTATATTCACTTTAACGTTTTATCTTCAGAGTATAAGTTCAGAAACAATATATCTGATTTAACGTCGTTAATGTCATGTCATTAATACCATAGAATGCTAGTTAAGTTTTGTGTGAGCGTCTATATCGGTACAGAAAAAAGCTAGTGTTTTGATGATATCAGGCTCACTAGTAACTTTAAAAATAAATCGAAGATAACACTAAATAATCAAATCTATTTTGTAATGACTAAGTACTGAGTGCTGAGTGTGCGTTTACCCTGATTTCTTTAGTAGTAAATGAAACGTTAACAAAAGAAAAAGTGTAGCCGACAGGGAGACCAAATAGCGCGTGTTCCAGGGCAGACATCAGCGGCATTGGGAGGGCAGAAGCTGCCTGTTGTTCGATGATATCGCGCGCTCATCGCCAGGTAAACTGCGCTCTCGTCCGGTGGATTGCAATCGGTGCCATAAAAAAACAACATCGATGCTCACGTTGAACTTAAGAAGGAGTGTCGTCACGCGATGTCGATTTACGGGACCGGCGCCTGACCAATATACGTATCGTATCTTATGGATTATGATTTTAGTACAAGCGTTACATATGTTACAGCAAGGCATTCTGTAATATTCTATGAAAAATAGCATTTACTCTCAGGAATTAAAAAAACACTTGAAAATATCCAGCTAATTTAATGTGTGAGCTCCCAATTTCCCAGACATATCAACGTATTCACTGAAAAATTAACATGTAACAGAAGTGGACCGATATAAACAATTCTGCCTTAAATCGCTTAAGTGTCGAGTTTGTCTTTAAGAAATCTTACTTATACGCGATTTCAAAACTTTTATTTAGATAGGATTCATTGTGAACTTACCATGCTTTAAAAAATTCTCACGATAAAACTTTCAGTTTCCATTATAAAAAATACAATTTCTCTATATTTTCTATGGAGACTGAATAAATAAATAAGGCAATGAAAAGACAAGACTGTGACCTCAGTTGAGATGTTTTTTACGTTCGAATTTCATAGGATATTTTTAGCATGGCGGTGAAAGTTTCGTTTACGTTCTTAAAGTCAGTGTTTGCAGTTTTATTAGCCATCGGCTATCAGACATTCCCTGTTCGTTGCTTTAATACAGCCGGTGATCTCTTAGTTTGTCATTTTGCCATCTAATTCAATTTTCTGAAGTTGTTCACCTACTGCAACGGGTTTCTAGGAACACGAAAACTTGAAACACTCAATTTAATATCAGATTAAAATGCTTGCATTTGAATGCATGATATTCACAACCTTAAGGAAAATCTTCTTGCACGAGTTGTTACTCATTTTATACCAGACCTTAATACAACATTTGCGAGTATAGTTGCATTCACAGTAAGGCTGTTGTCACCCGTCTTTTAGAAGACCGTAATATAACAAATGCGAGTATAGCTACATTCTAAATAAGGCTAATAGGTGTCGATGTTCGTTTTTTTTCATTAGTATGAAAGGTTTCAACTGATTTAGAAAATTATGCTCAGAAAATACTAGACAAAGCAAAGTAATGAGAAATTCCTGAACATCGGATTCGCTAGAGCTCTTAATATAAACCAAATTTTTGCTTTTGAATCATCTTCTCTTGTTATAGAGTGCTGCTTTACTAGGGCATTAAAACTACTAAAACCTGTTCTCGGTTTAGCAAGCAAGGTCTCTTTCTGATGTTGGAATGCACAGGATTTGCGTGCGTTGATGGACTGGATGGCCAAGTGTGTAGTTGTTATGTCCGCCTGAGATACAGATCATATCGCTGGTCTATAGAACGCTTGCTGAATTCCTTAAGCTCTTCCGTACATGTTAACATCTTCTTAAGCAACTCCCACCGCTCTGCGACTATGCGCTCGACTTACTGTCAGGAGCGTTAAAAAAACTCTCAGTCACTCAGAAATATAAGCGTTACAAGAAATACTTGATTTAGTATACGCAGGGACTAAGCCTAAGGCAATGTTCATTAAACGTATTATTACTATATATCAAATTATATTGGTATCAAATTGTTCTTTTTATTTCATTGGCACCTGAAAATTTTTAATTGATTTCCGAACAGCATATCTATCAATTCTATAAAGTAAAGTATAATAATTGACCAACTTCATGCATGAATATTTCCCATGTTAAAGTATATGCATTAAATAATATATTCAGAATGAAAAACGAGCTCGCGTTTCCTTAAATCAAGATCTTGATTGAATTTCGCTATTGGCGCATTGAATTTATCAGAGATAATTAGGCGACGAAAGAAGTTTCACAAATTTTTTAATTTACTGAACACTACAAACTGCGACAGGATTGAAGGACTTGATTAGTCTCACTCACGCGTTACATAGGCATTAACTAATAAAACTAAGATCATAAATGAAACTTATTTAATGTAATTTCAAAACGTAGCTTAAAACACCTGCAGAACTTCTTCAAACTCCGATAATCGAGAATGATCGTAATTTCTTCTAAATTTATTGAATCGCTTTCAACTTTTTTCTCGTTTATACTTTAATGGTGAAAAATTTGTCATTGAAACTTTCCTAGTAGTTGAAAATATTCACTGCGTTTCGATATATTTTGTCAAATATTCCCCAAAAGGAATCATGGAAATGTCTTAGCACTTCATTAATGATGCATGTAAGTCGGCGATGTGTACGCGCTAGCCATGTCTCGGAGGTTCATCGCTGATCGCAGATAACGAGGTGCCCTCAAAAAAACACCATGCCCATGTCGGTCGTGTTTGGTGCGTGTTTTGCGTGGCTTAAGAAATAATGGGGTGCCTGTAATGGAGCAGTAACAGCAACACTGTGTGTTTAGATCCTGTATAACCTCCCACGCTAACCACACATCCATGTCAACTCATCTCCAACTCACTCATGGCGTCGAGTTCTTATAAACACTGCATGAGTTTCAGTCGTTTTCAGCATGCTTTGTAAGCGCGATATTGAAGCATTTTCTACAAGTTCTGAGGCTTCGTTAGACCTGAACACCGATGGCTCATTCGCGTCCCAGAACATTGGAGCTTTGAGACGAGTACAAAGGTGTCATGATACCACGATAAAAAATACACAAGCGGTATTTCTCAAATGCCTGCCACGAAAAACTGTTGCATAGATTAAGTCTAGTGTGTTCACATTGTTTTGGTCTCAATGGACAGCATTATTTTGGCGAGAACACGACGCTCGGCCTTTGGCTCGCCGATGCCTCTAAAGAACTTTCTGGCGCTGTATTCACAAGGAGCGTGTCGAGGCAAGTTATTGTGAAGGAACGAGCTCGTAACGCCGATAATTTCCTCTGTTTTCTCACTTTATATACGATGAAGTTAAGATCTGCCCGTGATGGAAGGCTTTGACTGGTGAGACTTTTCGCTCCTCGAGAGACGTCAAACTCACGAATTCGTGTGAAACATACTACGAAATTCAGCGGGACATTCTTTTCTTCTCTATAGATTCAAAATAGTATGGCTCGAATTTCTAAGCCATTCTTTCTGGGTCTACGGCAGTTATCGGATCTATTATATTTTTTAATGCTGCAGCAATTTATGAAAAAGAAGATACACAGAGACAGTATCTGATAAATTGATTGCAATATGATGGGAGATGTGAATACGTTAATTTCAACGATATAATAGGAATAGAAAGCCGAAACAGTTTTACCCTTTACTTTCCGCAATTTTTCTTATATTTTGCAAGCATGCTTAACCGTAGTTTGGTTAAAGAAGTGTGTGTTTCCGTATCTACGCGAGAACTTGAACAAATAAAATAAAGAAGTCTCCATGCTGCAGAACTTATAGAACTATTATTGATTTATATTGATTATTTATTGAATTTATTTAATATTATTAATATTTAAAAATTTATCCAGGGGCATGGGGAAAATAACTTACGCGCTTACCATTTCATGCTCTGGAAGAACGCCTTGCGATGGAACGAAGCAGTAACAAAGTAACGACGGAACGAAGCAGCAACAGCGCGCGACGGGTATTCAATTATACGAGCAATACTGCCAAGAAGAACGTTCTTCAATAATAAAGTTTCAATTTTTTTTACCAACCAATTATTTTGCTTCTTGCCTTAACTGTCAGTAATTTTTTCGCTGGAAATTTTTTTCTTTTTATTTTAACTTACGTACAAAATTCATTTCATTCATCGCTATGAGATTCTACAGATGTTTGTCTTAGGGATTTTCTACACCCTGGATTTCATTCTATGTTCCAGATTATGAGGACAACCGCCTGAGCATGGACGAGGACAGAGAAGAAGCTGACCCTCGTAGAAGCAGCCAATCGCCGTCAAGCACGACAGACGACGCGGGTTCATCGCACTCTTCCCTCATAAAACCCAGAATTTGGTCGCTGGCAGACCTGGCTGTGTCACCAGCCAGTACCCAAGAATCCAATTCAAGTCTCGGTGGTAAAATAGCCTTCCACAGATCCCTGCACGCCGAGTCGTCTCCTTATGGCCGACCCTTTGGCACGCAAAGAATAGTGTCTCCGCATGAGGCTTTTTTACAAGTGTACGCTAAGTCTTTTGGCTTACCTTTTCCTTACCACCAAGCCCTTCAATCCTTACCTAACGCCCTGCAATCTCATCCGGTTGCGTTACCACCTCTAGGTTTAGGAGTATTCCCCACACCTATGCCGCACGTTTCACCAACACCATCCTCTTCCTCATCCACTGTAACACGTCCATTACCCACCCGAATTTTCGTGCCCAGCAGTGTTCATGCCAGAGACGAACATAATTTGTTCACTGGCGGCAGTCGAGAAACTGCAACATCTTCTACATCCTCAGCCTCACCCACTTCCTGGGCTAAGTGAAACATGACGTCATGAATAGCTACCATTTTTTTGGACATGTGCTGCTGCCAATATTATTGTTTCGTACTTGAGCAACCAGAAGTACTATCATTTATTTAGTACTGTACTGCTTTAAAGCTGGATTTCCAACAATTAGTTCATCAACGGTTGAGATAATTGATGTGTTATTATTTTATTCTACCTCCATTTCTCTGTACTTTTTGATCCAGAGAATCGTCCTCCTCTTACCTCGTGTGTATCCAACATAAGCAATGAAAATAATTTACTCATTTCATAAGTTTACGCTGAGTCATTCACTTTATTTGAAAAACGATGTAGGAATAAATTGAAATAAATTCTGTGCGTCCTTGATCTTTATGAAAGATTCAAGATTCATTTACCGTTTGTAAAGTAGGAGCTTCTGATTGGTGCTAGATGGTTTTATTGTTTATATTAACGCAATGTAAAACGCATGTTTGTAAAATGCAGAAAATTTATTTCTGGCCCAGAGACGCAGGCGATGAAATGAGACAGGCAATGAAATGCAATTAACGAGTCTGGCAGTATGAGGTGACAAATACGTTAAAAATTAGAAAACTATACAGTGTAGAATTTTATAAATAAAATGCAAGATTATTATTAACAGCAATTGAACTCCTGCTTTGTATTTTTTTCGGGAATTCGTTTGTTCTCAGCTCTTAGTGCGATGCAAGTGACTCCTCAGTGTAATATGTCTGGCATTGCATGCAGTGCATTTATGGACACTCTAGTTCGTGCATCAAAATTAATTGTTTTTTTCCTTACCACGCCATGATTGTTTTTAGGTTTATGGAAAAAAGTCGAATCATCTAATTTGATATTTTTTTAAATAGAAAGATGGAAATGACATATCTTGTACGTACGATTTTCACATGCGAATGACAAACTCAGGCGACCTACGAAAGTAACCATTTATGGATATTTTTTGTGTTCTATTTTTCTGTCTACATTGAAATTAATTCCTAAAGGAGAAAAATAATTTTTTAATTTGTTTTGATGTTATTCGTGGTCAAAATTAATTGAAATAATAATGCATTTTCGACATTCATATTCAGGCACGAACAAAATCATATTGCATAATTTGCTCTCATCGCATCATTTCAAGTAGAAATCTCAATATTTAGAAATTTTTGCATACCCAAAATCATGTACCACATGGTTGAAGAAATTAAATGTAGAACATTAAAAATTCGTCTTGAGTTTCAATTACATTTTTGTTTTATGCCTTTACGTCGTTCCAAATTTAACATATTTTACAATGTTATATGTAAGCTTGGACGTAATCATGATGTTGATGTTCATAACAATAGTATCTTTAAGAAACTAGAGGAATCATAGCATTCATATCAATAAATTTTTGTTAACATCATGGTTGTTTACATTTCCATTTTAACATCTTCACGAAGTGAAATCAATGCACGTATTAATTTTATTCCGCTGTGTAAAGCACAGCGCGATTATCAGACCACCGAGCCATAAAAGGCAAATCAAACCGCGGCCTGCATGACGCTCGCACCTACGAGCCCATGAGCAGCCCTTCATGGCTCTAGTAGCGTCAATAAAAACACTAGGCAGTATTTTCAAACACTTTTGTTTAGATTAATCTAAGTAAAATTTGCAACGAAATACTTAGAACCGAGAACAACTTGTACTTCTCTTATAAGCAACTCGGAGAGCTTGATGATTTAAACCAGCCAGCTGAGTTAGTGCAACATGTTACTTGCACATAATGGTTATATATTAAAAGTTGTAAGAGTTTGAATTAATGGGATTTAGTATTTGTTATATTTTACCGCAGAAGAAGCAATTACTGATAGATTTTTAACTACGTTGGACGAGACCCTAGAAATTTTTTTTTAGGATTGTGGAGGGCAGTAATATGAGATCAAACTTGAGTTCAAATTACATAGAGTTTTCCAAAAGAGAAAACGTCATTCCTATCTAAGGCGTTACATTCGCTCCCTGACGCTTAAAGTAGAACAAAGAAGTGTAATGTGAAGTTATCAGCGATTTATCAGCGTCAAGTCTCTAACCACAATTTTCCATCAGTTAGCACGTAATCATGCAGCATAGTTTTTATTTTACAGGTCCTTGCTCAAGTAGCCCAAGTGTGAAGACTTCTTTCTTGTGGCGCCTGCTCTAATTTTTCACTGTTGGACAAACGGAAAGACTGTGAGGCTCTTGGGGAGATAAACAAGCGATTTACTGGTGATTTCGGCGTGGAACTTGAGCCCATTTGGAGGCGATATGGCTCTTTGGTGGCAGCATGTAGATTAATTGAGTGATACCGCCGAGAATCGCAGCTTCCTGCAGTAGCCCTCGAGGGGATAACTCGAGAAAAACGAGCCTCTTGAAATTTCGTTCAGGGGATTGTGAGGCTTGAGTGTGAGAATAGAATCTTACTAACAGATCGAAGGTTTCATGACCATGGATTTGTCACCGAATTGTAGGATTGATATGGACTCGAATGTGAGCGTAGATCGATTAATGTGCGTACTGATCGATCGCTTATAGCAATGAGCGGCTGATGTGTTTGTTAATTATATATTATTGATTGTATCCTGATCAGCGGTTAACATTAATCCCTTTCTGCATTCTAGGAAAAAATAACGCTATGGATTATTTACAAACCCTTTTGCAGCTTGGAACTAGCTGAAACAATAGCGTATTTATTATCTATTAGAATACCATGCTGTTAATTGTGGGATTGTTTGAAGTCTTCACATACCATCATGGATACTATAGCCCAAATTAACTGCTCCTTTGAGCAAATGTGTCTCTAAGAAGCAGGCACATCTACGTGGCAAAAAAAAAAAAAAACGGCATGAGCACATACGTCATTTTTCAAAATGTTAATATGATTTTATTTACATTTCTGTACATTTATCAGACATATCACGGATATTTGAACGATGTTACCCATATTTTTTATTCAGTTTTAGTATACTGTACTTTCAAACGTGTGCATGAAGAAATATTGCAAACATAATTTGTTGCTCGCTACAAATAAATCTTCAGTGTCAACGTACTGATATGAATTCTCCATGCACCTTAGTGAACATTTACGAACGGGAATTATATGAAAAAACTCAATTCCAGCTTTTTCCTATTGATAGCCGGGTTCAATTTGAATGAAAAAATTCATATATCATCAAAATTTCAAACCGCTCCTATATTCTGGTTATTCGATGGCATTTTGTTCATTTAAAATTGACTCACTTGAAAATTAGTAAAAAAAATTCAAAGGAGTTTGCCATCCTAATATTTGCATATTATGCAATTTCGTGGAATGATTTTGCTCCGACAAGCAGAAACTCCATAATCCTGATTCTCTGAATTGTCAGAGAACTTCATTAGGATCAGCATAATCTCTGTGTAAGTAGAAATATAGTTCGACCCAGAGCTTATAAGTACAAGTTCATTCTTCTTCTCAAGCCTCGCGAAAATACAAGAACAAAGAAAAGAGATGGCAATCTCTAACCGAGCCCATTTCACTATAAAAAATTAATTTATATCTTTCCCATAATAAAATTCATGTGTATGGTTTTTCAGCTAGCATAACCATGGGTGAAAATTTCTAATGATTTAGGCTGAAATAAGGCAATGAAAATTCAATTTTCAACCTAATTCTAGGAAGAAAAAGCAGCAGCAGAAGGACATAGGTCCCACAAAGACCGCAGCTTCTGTTTCCGAACTTTAGGTTTGTCCCCATGTGAGCCGCCGCAAGTCCAGACTCCTAAACACTTGGAATTTTGAAAGACATGACCGGCGCTTGGGAAGTTTCGGTGTTCATCGCCGCTACCCAGACGACGACGCCCGAGAGCGCCATGCGAAACGAACTCTAACTTTGAATGCCGCGAGTGAGAATCGAATTAAAATATCCGGGTAGAAAATATTCGAATTTCAGCATATACAGCTCTCTTTGTTTTAGAGTAAATATTATTGATCAGTTGAGCTGTGTTCAGTTTGACCTATCGAATATGGTGCAAAAATTACATTTTCGCGACTTCGATTTTAAGATTAATGGAGTCTTATTGAGGAATTGAACTTCAATGTGATATTACCTCTCGACTCTTCATCCTTTTAAAAATAAAATTTCGTCGATTGATTTATCAAAAAACTGAATTTAATTTAAAAAAAGGGATTTTTGATGCCGCAGCGCAGTGAAGTTTCGTGAGCACTTCCCATCTTTTATTGTAGTATACCCGTGCTATCATATCTTACTTATGTAAAAACTCACTTAATACTTCATTCATTTATCAAACGAACTAATTAAACAGCTCAAAACAGCTATAACTTCATTTTATCAGTTTAATTCGACAAAGACGGAAAAAAATGACAAGACGTCACGAGAAGATTTCCTACAAATCTGCAAAATTTGTCATAAACGAGCTAGCATTTTTGCATCGTTCAATTTGAAAGCAGCCGAAATCACCAACACCACGCACTTGCTAAGACAGAACACTGAAACGTTCACGATGAACACAGGTTGTTATTGCAGGTTCTCTCGCCAGAGACCTTGCATGGTACAAGTGATTTGGGTCTGAAGCTCAAAGAAAACAGAGACTCGTGTACGTGTGACTATAAGTCTGTCATCGAGGCAGTGCGAGGAATGTCATTACTGAAGCAACATCGGTGAGAATACACTAACACGTGTAGCGAGTCTGGCGACCAGCAGCTACTGTCTTCGGGTTCTTCTCTCTTTAAAATATTAGGTTTGTTGTGCGCTTAACTAACACTAAACATCGCTGTATGTCGCTGCTCAGCCAGCGTCACTGGCATGGAATGCGGCACACATAAAATTCAAATAAATTGTCTGGTACAAGTTTATTAATTAAGCACAATGCAATAATGGCAGATATTCTGCTATCGCTACGCAAAGAAATCTTCGCAATGATTTCTTCTATCGCTGTCTGGAGAAAGGGGAACCGATGCAAATTTCCTGGGAGGAAAATAAAGTTTGATGAAATATTTTTCACTTTTCATCGGCCTAGTTTATTTATGTGATAACAATGAACCTCACCTAGTCTTACTGTTTCATCCATACTTAATTAAACGAAACTCATTAACAAATTACCCTCAAGGAATTAACAGCGCGTTTTACTGGGAACGAAAAAATTTAATCGATGTTGACAAATTAATTAAATTGCCAGACAAATTTAAGAGCTAATAACTATAATATAACATTAATATAATAATAAGTCTTCAGTAACTCTCATGAACTCGCGTAGTTTGACCTTGTGTGAGCGACTAGCGTAACAGCGTGTCCGAGTGCTGTGGTAGGAACTTAAGTAAAGTCGTCTCACTCAGCAAGCAATAATATTGTGGGGCGGGAAAGGTTATTGTTTACACCGCTGTTTGTAGAGTAAGTATAATTTGAAGAAACTTTATGGGGTGTGAACAGCTTAGATGAGCCCAATACAGGGGGGCACTTCACCTGAGCGAGGCACGGTGCCCTTCAAAATGCCTTGAAATAGAATTCAACGAGAGCTTCAATTGTTTAAGATATGAAATGTATATTTAATTAATGCTAGGACGGGTTCCAAGTATTTCAATAAATTAAAATTTCATTAAAAGTTGACTCTATGTAATTAATGTAGACTGAAATCTTATCGATTATTAAAAACTTTGAAAAAGATCTGTTTGAGACCTTCACCAATATTCGAATGGGTAACACACCGTCCCCCAATCAGGACTATATATAAGTGTGAAAAATCAATGGAAGAATCCTGTAGAACATTGAATGAAATGATGTATGACATTAAGCATTCACTATATCATATCTTTCGCAGCTTTATGAAAGCCGATTATGCATTCGACTAAATAAACGCAAGTCCAATTGTTTGCTTCTCCGTTTAATTGCAGTGATTGTTCTCGACAGACAACACTCGTCACATACTCCAAGGAACATTAATTAGTGTTAGATTCCAAAGATTAGTGATAGTGACACGATGAGCGCTTATAGCGAGGTATAACTGCAAGCAGCCAAAGTTAGATAAAAGGGAAAGTTTATTAGCAGCCAAGCATTTCAAATTAGATACGTTAGCAATTTATGCTAATGTTATAAATTCGATAAATATATAAATGGTAAGAAGATTCTTGGAAATCTGGGTTTGCAAAGCTGGCTAAATGATTATTTAGCTTACAATCGAGTTAGCAAATTTCAGCTTGTCTGCAGCCAGTCAAAGTAGATTCGTTGCCTCGGTTTCCACGTTTATTTCAATGTCCTTTATTACGATTACTCTACATGTTCAATAAACATATATTTGAACTTATCACGTTCAAGTAAATGACTTTCAGAAGCGCATGTGCATGACTAGGGTGGCGGTAGCGTTGAGTGACAGCCTCTCACTCTGACATGCTTCTGAGGCCTCGTAATTAGCGCCTGGTTCTGCTAATGACGAACGCGCTTAATTCTCTTGCTCCTAAACTCTTCTTCTGCAGCCATGTGTGCGTATAATATTTGTGTAAGACTGTACTCAAGGCTTACGCAAACTATCTTTGGCAACTTAATATTGATACGAGTTCTTCAATAAATTATCTTCTTTTGCAGCCATTCGCATGTGTGTTATACATGTGTAGGACTCTACTCATGCCTTGCTCACATTATTTGCGATCACTTATTAATGTAGATATGAACTTTTAACGTATAATCTACGGATATGCTGCTTATGTAATCTAATCTTAATTCTAATGTCATTTAAATGTGTGAAAAATAGTTTTGTTGAACTCCATGCTCAGCCTGAGCATATTATTTTCTGCAATAATGTTACCAACTGTTTATCGCATGCATGAACATAGTGAAACAGCGTACACTCCTTCCCAGCCTCCCGTACCTTCATGCCGTTATTCATTCAAAATATTCATTACTATAAAATTAGAAACTCAAATTTTCTACTCATACGATTTGAACTCATATTTAGCTGCATTTCGAAGAACTAAGCGAAAATTATCTTGCAGTAAGAAATACACTAGGTATACTTTTTTGAAAAGGCACATAAGCTAAATTCACTACCACGGCCTTAATTTATTCATTGATTTCTGATAATCTTAATTCACGAGATACTTGACTAAAGTTATTGTACAATTGCCTCGCCGTGCAGTTGGTAATCGCCGGAGTTTGTTCACTCCTGACTTGCTAAACAATTTGATGGCGCTGAACTAGCTTGTTCAACAGCTCACAAATGCGGTGGTTTAATTGCATTCAACTGTGAAACTTATACACAAAATCTGCCCATGGAAATTTTAATGGAGTTTGTGCTTTAGATGAGGTCTAGGATTGACACTTTATTTATTCTCGAGCGACAATTAAATTCATTAAACAGGACCGTTATCTTGAACACAACAATAAAGTTTTCTTTAGGATGCCCAATCTTTGCAGAGGCAAAACTGAACAATTTCCTGAGGAATTCGCAGGCTTGTCGTTTTCAGTGATGCGAACTGCGTTCGCAGAACGTCCGTTCACCGCCGTGTAGCGATAATCTGAAGCAAAGATTTCGATCAGGTTTTCAAAACATAGTTGCCGAAATAAAGATCATAGGATAACTTAGTCGCCTATTTGCCAATCCGTATATAATCCGTATATAATTTCTCAGAGGTCATTTAAGCTAAGTTTACCATCAGTATTTGTGGTTATTGCGGGAGCGAAACCTGCGAGTTGCGCAAGCGTCTATCAGCAGCAACATAGCTTCGGGTTCGTCGAACATTCTTCTCTACCTGCGACCGCGGGGCGCAGCAAGCTTGGTATGCTTCAGCATTTAATTGCAGACCGTCGCATGGCTGTTGTGGAGGTGTCACTGGCATCAATCATTCTGTTTATAACGATGCTCAGGAATGTTCCGTGTAAATGCGTTGTTCGTTGATCTTTCTTCTTCAATGCTAATTGTTTAAATATATTGTATGAGATGCAATTAGTTTGGGATAATTATTTAATTGACTGAAGTTTATGTAAATAAAGTTATTAAAATTTATAGTGTATGCTTACATACTTTGGCTGCAGATTCGTTTTAAGTATGCTTCCGTTACAGTTTTTACCGGAGCTGTCATGGGGGTGCGTGTCCTTGTAATGAATCTCAGTGCGTGTCTACCTTGTGTCAAGTGTGTCAAGTGTGTCATGAAGTGTGTCATTCAAGTGTCAGAGTCACCGGCTGAAGCACTTAGTTTTGACACTTGACACAACGTTGGCACCTAATTCATCAGGTGCTTCTTAGGGCGTCTGCTCATCTGTCTTGTGTGTTCAGCCTCTTAAATGAGGCTTAAACATGAAGTCAATGCTTACCAGACCTCTTGCTCGATTTCTGCGTGCCAAGCAGCGTTCCTTCTGCCCAAAGCCCTCAGTAAAAATTGTTAAGAATACATAAAGATACTCCGATCTAATTGCCTGAAATTAGGCAAACCACAAACAGTTGCGTTTACTGTCAATTTGAGCTGACACAATGTTATGATTAATTCAAAATAAAATAATATTCTTAGTCGAGAAAATGTATATTCATAGCTTATAAAATTCAACAATACCTCGCTTTTGTTAGCAAAAAAACATTCCTGGCAAGCACCTCTAAAGCACTTGTGCACGCAGGAGTATTCGACTTGACTTCCGTTCTTGGAGCCGGCGCGCGACAAATATTCTTGATAGTGATCTAGAAGCATTTCGAAGGATTTCACTGAATAAATTCTTGAATGCGCCCTGCCGGATGTGCGCAGGCGTGCCGGGCAGTAATGTCGACGATGTGTTTTCTCCTCAAACTTTGCGAAGGTAAGAGAAGTACGCTTCGGTATACGTTCCTCTAATCATACTCGTATTTAAAATTGTCTTGTCTTTTTATATAAATAGAGAATTATGATGCGCTATGGAAAAAACGATACAAAAATGAATCTGATTGGAATATTGAGAAGGATGTTACTGAACGTATCGTATATGCTGTAAATTTCTCTTTAGTTCGGTACGCAAAAGAGGATAAAATATCAAACAAGAGAGTTAATATATATATATATATATTTTACTGTCAATTTACTCTACAAGATGTATTACTGTTATTTTCTCTGTACAATCAAATCCGTACCGGTGTTACCCGCATAGTCAAATTAGCAAATATATATAAAACAAATTAGATTTTAATTGCAACCCTCAAGGTTATTAATACTTTTCTATTTCTCAACAAAACAAAGTGGCGAAATTTCATCCTTTTCGCTTACAGAATATGTGATGGATTCTTACCAACATGCGATGGATTCTCAACATGATCCATGTGCTGGATTCTCTCCAACGCCTACTTACCGAATGCCTGCTATGAAGTCGGCTCGCATACGCAAATGCAAAAATTCGAATTCCTGAGCCGGAATAGTCGGTTTACAGAGGCACCTGGCGATCTTCGGAGCATCGACTAATCGAGTTGCTATGTCGGCAAATGATAAGAAGAGCTACGGGAATCTCGAGTTCAGTCTTCAAGGTATTGTTAACTTGTCAAGGCGCTAATTACCCCAACCACCGAGATAAAGCTGCCCCTGCAAGCAATTATTTCCCTTCTTTATAGGTGGAGCAATCTTGCTGTACACTGTACAGTGGTACATACCAGGCGCCTTCTTTAGGTGCAGCAATCTTGTTGTACACTGTACAGTGGTACATATCAGGCGCCTTCTTTAGGTGCAGCAATCTTGCTGTACACTGTACAGTGGTACATATCAGGCGCCTTCTTTAGGTGCAGCAATCTTGCTGTACACTGTACAGTGGTACACTTCAGGCGCCTTCTTTAGGCGCAGCAATCTTGTTGTACACTGTACAGTGGTACACATCAGGCGCCTTCTTTAGGCGCAGCAATCTTGTTGTACACTGTACAGTGGTACACTTCAGGCGCCTTCTTTAGGCGCAGCAATCTTGTTGTACACTGTACAGTGGTGCACATCAGGAGCCTTCTTTAGGCGCAGCAATCTTGTTGTACACTGTGCACAGGATTGCAACAGACGCCCTTCTTCTATTAGAACAATCTTGATGTACACTCTACAGTGGACACATTTTGTCGCTGGTGATCACGAATTTTATATCCAACATTAAAAAATCGAAGTTTAATTCAATTTATTTCTAATATCTTAATCGGCAGAGTAAAAATTGTTAGTCTTCTAATTTGGAACAATAGGTGATTCGAAAGTTTATTTCCTCTTTACCTACATTGCCGGCAAATACCATTTAATATGTCGATAATCGACTTTGTTAAATCTAAAATTTCATTAAGAAAATTTTTGAATATCTCTGAATCTGTTTACAAAGAAATATAGGTTGAATCAAAGAAATTGTGAATGTTAAATTTTTATCCAGTGAGAATTCAACTTATATTAAAAACCTAACCTCACAATATTTTGGGGTGCCAGAAATGGATTGGGTTTTTGATAATTTGTGAGTTGGGCTTCACCCACGCACTCATCGAGCCACCAATTATGAGACACACTCGACGCCAATTCCACCAAATGCCTGGCGTATAATTTAGAAGACACCGTCTAGGTATTAATCGCACGTCGCTTAGAGGAACAGCGAACCGCAAGTTTAACAGCGCCGTCTAGTGACGGTGACAGCGGCGCGTATAACGGAAACGCTTTTGTTATAAGCAGGCTTGATGTTAGTACGAGCATCTCCTGGTGACACCACAAGGCAACGTGATAGCATTTCCGAGGTCGCTTTAAAGAGCAATGTTTGCGTGACACCTCCGGCACTGACAGCTATAAACTTTTAGCAGCCAATGACACTTCGCACAAGAACTCCTATACTTGGCACGACCGAAATAAAAAAAGACACCCAGATACCTGTGCACGTGTATGCATAAACGTGCATAACATGAACTTCTATAAAAATAGATACAAATGTATATTTATAGTCAAAATCACAATATTTGATTTACTGATAAAACCTAGCCGATAATTAGCCAAAAACATATACGAATATTAAGATGTAAAGGGTTCATTCGTGCAGACGTCTTCGATGCTTCAAAATGAATTGTTCAAATGAATATATATGGCTCAAAAGTGCCACTTGTGTTGATGTTGATGATGGAGCTGTTGTTAGTGTTGTTGATGGTGGTCTATATACTTGTGTTAGTGACGGTAAATGTGTTGCACGTGGTGGTGGTGAAGGTGCTGCTTGTGTTGATAGTGGTGCGTTGCTAGCGGTGGTGGTGAAATGTTGTTTATGTTGGTGCTGGCGATTAATGTGTTTCTGGTGGTGGTGGAAGAGTAAATGAATTGCTGGTGTTAGTGGAAGCACTTGTATGGCTGGTGTTAGTCGTAGTGACGGAATGCATTTGGTGCTGGTGGTGGTTGTGGCAAATGTGTTGCTTGCTGGTTTGCTGTTTGTGGTTATGATAGTGTTTCTTGTCGAGATGTTTGTGTGGTGGAGTGGTGATGGTGGTTAAAGGGTTGCTGCGGTGAGAGTGGTCGTAGTAGTGGTGTCGTAGTGGTCGTAGTGGTGTTAATGGTGGTTAGAGTGAAGAATGTGAGTAGTGGCAGTGATTATGGTTGGGTGATAGTGATAATGATGGTAGTCTTATTAATACGTGATGTCGCACTGGTGGCAGTAGGGGTGTGGTATTGCTGGTAGTGATGTAAGTGATAATGGTGCTTCGTAGTACAATAACAATTATAATAATGGTGCTGTTGTTGGCGGTGTTGGTGAAGGTGGTGGTGGTCATCACCACAGAAGTCGGCCAAGGATGTCTTACAACAAAGAAACCCTCTTCTCATGCATATGAATATAAGCGAGCTGATACAGATTCTTCGGTTGAATGTAGGGTCAGTTGGAACAACTTATCATATACGCTGGTCCCGGCGACTTCAATTTACTTAAATAAACACATTAGCAGGTTCTCAATGCGATGATATACGTGAGGCAGTATACGTGACAATACATAATGTGGATATTTTGAATGTGTTATGAACTGGTGGAATTATTTCTAGAAAAAAACGTAGACAGCGACCACACACAGCGGTGCCAATATTTGAAGCGCGGAGTGAATGTGTGGACGCTTGCATTGTTTCATTTAATTTTTTTAGTGATGACTTTAGCCAATTTTGTAGTCAATCATTCGCATAATAATTTAATTTACTTGAACTCATTGTGCCCTACGATTACATCAGCTTGATTAAATAATGCTAACGTTATACCACGTCAATCTTAGAAAGAACTTAATTCATAGGGATGACGTAGTTTCGAAGACCACGCGATAATTATAACAGGCTAACGTAGAACGCTCATGGCCAGGCTAATCCACTGTGGACGTTATAAATATGTGCCAGCTGCCAGTGTTAAAAGTGTAATTACGCTGCACGTTTATACATAAATCGTATTTCAGTTAAATTTAATAAAAGCTTGTTTCTCCAAGAACACTGAACGCTCATAAAAAGCGATTGTAAGTAGTATCGTAGTACTATTTCAGTTCACTGCAGTGCGTAGATGTTTCAGAGGTAGATTGAAGGATGATAGTTAAATTTAATATATTTTTGTTTTTTAACATCGCGTAAAGAAACATAGGATAGAACGCAATCTCATCTTCTTCAATTCAAACTAGAATGCAGAGCAACGAGTTCAACATGAATTGTATTCTTTGAGATGGAAATTAGGATGCGCGTTAACACAAAGGAGGCTACACATTAATTAGCTCAGTGCTGGGCTTATTTAGAGTGGGGCGAGTGCGTGCTGAAAGCATCGTGCCATCAATCTCTTCTTCAAGCCATTCTTATCGCCAGCTTTGTGTGTATATTCCCTTAAGATTAATTATTGCAGTGCGGGACTCCGTTCCGTTTCGAGAGTCGGACATGCTGGGTAAAGTCTACTCCGTCGCCCTCGTCAACAACTTTGTTTCTCTCGAGACATTTCTGGTTCATTTTGTTACTATTTGTTTGTTTACTTTTGTGACGGCGTCTAATGAACCTATGAATTATTAAATTTTACGTTTGCTTCTTTAAGAATTTATATAGAGAAAGTTGTAGTTATACAAAATTTTTACGTATGTAGTGAGCAAGGGTTGAATAATAATCAATATGTCGTAATTTAATGTTAGTAATTATACTAAACGTTCTATTATTTTCAATTTCAACTATTATTTATTAGGTCTCACATCAACTGAGCAACAGACAAAGTTTTAAAATTCTTCCACTACTAATAAAAACAAGTAAAATTGCATACATAATATTCTTGTGAACTTGGGGAAAAAATGCTTTAATGTTATTGAAACGTTTTTTAATTATTGCAGTGCGGGACTCCGTTTCGTTTGTTGAGTCGGACATGGTGTTAGTGAAGGCACATGTATTGCTGGTGTAATTGTACAATTACAATTCAATGTTATTGAAACGTTGATATAATAATGTTTTTGTTTCTGAGGAAGATCTGAACAATTCATGTCATCAGTCGATGACATAACTGATGATGCTAGCTTGAATGTAACTTTTGTTCGCAAGTTGTAGACACAAAGCAAGCTTAATAGAAGGAGAATGCATCAAAGCTAGATAGAGCCGTTCAAAGAAAATTTCTTAATTTTATCGGCAAATAATTAATTACCTAAAATAAATATCAATTTTGGCGATAACAGTCAAGTTTTCGTGTAAGGAAAAGATATAAAAACATATTTGGTAGTTGTTTTCGCCGCCCAATAATTATTCTTTACGTGCGCGCATGTACTTTGTTTTTCCGGAATTCGTGAGTGTGGAATAAACTGAACGAATTATATTAAATCAACTTTGTCATTCGTCAAAACAACATTCTGCCTTGAGTAGATGAATCTCACAAAATGATTTTTTACTGAACCTCGTAATTCCTATATAATATCCAGCTTATTTTGGAGACGTTTTCCCTCTATAAATGCCAGGACATTAAAATCCAATTCAAATTCTTGAAGTAACTACGTTGATTGTCATAGCCCGATTGAGCTGTAGCAGTGATAGGTAATGGCAAGTTAAGGGCAGCCGAAGTAACACTGAGTCGCCCATTACACGTAACAAGAGAAGTGCATTAGAGCACCAAGAGGTCTTGCTGCGGTGTTACGGTCATCTCTGCGGGACGTGACATCGACTACAACAAACTCGCACAAACCCCGACCACAATTCCAAGACAAGTTTTTCGGTTTCAATTAAACGATATTTTTTAGAATTTTTGTGATTATTTATAAAAAGTTGTGAAAAAGTGTTTATGTTTCATAGATTTGTCATGTTAACATTTTACCCGTAGAAACTTCGAATGGGGTGGATGCCCGTTTTATTTATGTTCTTTTAAGTACGGTACCTATCAAACAAAATACAAATTACACCGAATTTTTCTTTAAACACAAAAACCTGGTTCTGATAATCAGATGTACTAATTAAATTGAAAAAATTTATCGGAATGGTAAAAAATTTTGCAAAAATATGGAAATTAATATGATTTATATATAAAAATTTTCAGACAGAATGGGAAATTCATCTCGTATCTTAAACTCCAACGTTTTGTAGAGCAGCGATGGCAGACAAAGTGCAGAAATAGGTGAACATTCGGCCCTCGTGTAGGCAGCGATTGCAGAAACACGGAAAATTCATAAAGCCAGTTGCAAAAAAATTTCGAAACTCCATACTCCCGAATAGGAGACAAGCAAAACCCATTTTGCAACGAAGATTCGATGCTCTAAAGATTTGGCGTGATCCAATTTGCCATTTCTTGTTACATTGAATGGATTTGACGGGCTTTTAAAGATTCAGCGGGAAAACTAAAACCAAATCTGTACGTCAGCGTACATATTCTACTCAACTTAGCTTTAGGTCATATCGGTTTTAAACATCACTGTTCAGGTGAGTGAGAGGAATACCGACGTTAAAAGCGAGAGGAAAACCGCAGTTAACAGGATAATGATATTCGTGAAATTCGATCAGGAAAATAAAATTACAGATTATTTTGATTTTTTTTTTTGTGTTCCGTTATTACAGTAGAAACGAGGCCATTCCTTCCTTCGTCACGTGTGTTTTCTCGGTCATTTCGATTACAAGAGTTGCAGTGTTTCTATATGTTAGGTTACGATGCAGGAATTGTATAGTCTCTTCGTTTTAAGGCATACCAGACATTAAAGTGTTATATTTATTTTCAAAAATAAATTGGTATATGAGCATTTATTTTAACACTGCTGAAATGGGAAGCTCTAAATTCTTTTCTGAAAAGAAAATACAAAGCCATTTATTCAAATCACTTGACGATTTTGGATCACCCGAGCAAAATATTTATGCCTCTAAATCCCCTATTTTAAACCAGACACGACTGTTATCTGAAAGCAGTAACAGCAAACTTCGATCATTATTATTGCTGATTGTCTGAATTATTTTGTAATACCGCAAGCAATTTCATGTACTCTAGTAATGAAGCCACTATAAACACTGGACAAAATTAAAAGCTTTTCATTTTCCGGTGCTGACTTCAGTTGTTGGTCTCGCCCCTTGTACCTCACAATGACCGTGGACATGTAAAAGTCCTGTTTAATTCACCGAGTCTGGGGCGTCATGCACTCAACTACACGAGAATAATTAAGAGCTTCAAAGGGAAAAGCAGTGTGCTTCCTCTCCAGTTTCTCGCTTGTACTCAAGTATCAGGTTTACTGAAACGCATACCGAGTGCGTGCATCTCGATGTTTCATAAGCTCCAGCGGCTTTTTTGCCGGCTTTTAAAATGAAACATTGAATTTGTGCGTCGTGAATATCAATTTTTAGATTATAATTATAAGCATTAATATCAGTTATAGGCATTAATAGATTATTTGAAAGCTTGCTGTAGCGTTCATATTATGAACATTGCTAATATAACCGTCGAGTCGCAGGTTTTGTGAATTACACGCAAGCAACTATTTTTTGTTTATGCAGCTAACCCATAGAAACTGAATCCCTCAACATCCATTAGGAAAAATTCCAGTTTGAACGAAGAATATGAATTTATGAACAAATTGTAAGTTACATGCCACAAAACTCGTGAAATTAGATCCCATTGATTCAACAGAAAATATTGTACCAGTTTCTGTCACTGTCATACTACAACATGAGCTTTTGATCTCAAATTATTGTAGTCATTTCTTACAAATATTTCACCATGAGAACGAACAATTTATTGCGTCTGGTGAGGCAGCAGGGACAAGGCAGTGAAGCGTCTCAATGAGGCAGCAAGCGTAGTCGTGTCGCGCTCGTAACAGCCAATGGCCAAACTTGTGCTCTCCTCAGCCTCAACTTGAGGGTTGATTTCAAAACCATGCGCTACGTCAGTAAAAAATTAGCCCAAGTTATTTTCATAGCGAACGTCAAATAATTCGTGTTTGAATGCACGGCTACTTGATGTATATTGCCATAGTGCATTCTATGTCAAAACTACAGACTATGAATTTATGTGCAAATCAAACCAACGTAGGCACAAACTTTAGTCACTCGATCTTAGTTGGCCGTCGGTAACGTGTCCTCGATTTTCAGTCGCTGGGAATAAGTGTACACGTGAGGGTAAAGTCAGCCCTCAGAACTTGTGTGTTGAGAGCATCGTTATTGAGGTCCACGGCAGCCAAGGATAAACACTTGAAACTCTCATTTCCTGAGCTCGAGCTTCTCACACAATCTCATCTCTCCTCATCCCCACGTCGATGAGATGCTGGACTCGAGTCAACATGGCGACGGCCAAACTCCGGTCCTCGGCAAGCGGTCACCCATTGCTTGTTAACGCATCAAGCAGGGTAACTAAATGAACTTACAAGATATCGAATATTGAAATGTAAATTAGTATCGGTAACCTTTTACATGGGAGGAAACAACTTTTACTATTACAAGAGATTGCAATTTACAATGACGCATAAAATTTTATCCCGAGCTATAAAAAAATATCATGAAACAATATGAATCTGATTGTTAAAACCCAAACAGATCTGCCGGGGTGAACGAGTTCAGGGCGAAATTCTAACCACGTAAAGAACTTAATTATCAAGTTCATATAATGATAATAAAATTTCAATATTACCACAACATTAGAATATAAAAAAAACGTCACTAATACGAATAAAACGCACGTGCATGTCTCTCTCTCTAAAATTTCTATCATGGATTTCGTGCCATCGGAGCGTCACAACTGCAATAAGTCCTTGCGGCTTAGCAATGAAAGCTTGGTACTCACGCCCACTGCGACGCACACACCAATGTTTAGTTGTATCAGTGACAATTGATGATATGCCTAGCGGTATATAATCATCGAAGTAGTTTCTAATGATATTTAAAGAATCTATTTGTTTCCGTCAATAGACTCGAAATAATACCTCTCATTAATTTAACTGGCTATTAGAATGAAAATAGCGACACAATTGGTCACAATTTCAACCCAATCAAACATCAACGTAACAATTGGGCTATATACTCACTCCGACACCAAATCAACTAATATTAAATCGAACAACTTTAATCTTCAATGTTGCTCCGTCCGCGTTCCACAGGGTTCGATGTGAAAAATATACATCCAACCCGTACCAGATGAAGCACGTAGACGTAGCATGTGAACCAGACAATTTCGTTATGCTAACAGGCATCATTTATTTCATTATAGTTTTAAAGATAGTAAATGTTTCTGAGCCCTAACCTGAGTATAAACATTCATTAAAAAATTCAGTAAAATTCAATAATTCAAGTTTATTATAAACCACAATTGATTGCTAAAAAATTTAATTTCAAAGAATATTGAATAAAATAACAAGCTAAGGTTCCAGATTGAGTGCAATAAAACCGAAATAAAAATAAATAAAATTTGAAATTAAACGTCCGCACTGGTGAAATAAGTGGAACAATTATTGCTCTCTTTTTAATCTATCGGCATAACCAGAAAGTCTCTGGACTTCATCGTGAATCTGGAGAAGAGCCGAAGATCTTCTATTTAATTTTTTGTAAGTAAGTGGCTCAGTTAATCAGCAGCTATAGGCATTCAGGAGACGGGCTCATACATGCAGGCTTGACGCACCGGCATGAAGACGATAATCAGTTAAAATCACTTAGGCCTCATTTGAAAAATGAGTTTAAAGATTATAGATGTTGCTGCGAAAATAGCCCATTCTCTGTACAAAATTAGAAATTCTGCGGTGATTTTCAATGGCAAATTAAATTAACACTTTGAATGAACTTCACGAAACTGTCGACTGCCTGCTGGCGTGATTCTATTTGGGTTCCGATTGAAATTCTAAATTTAAAACAGTAAATTTTTTTCCTGGTATTCAAATACAATAATTAAACCCATTTCCTATTATTTCAAACTTTGTATTTTATTATAAACACGATCTGCTAAAAATGACAATAAAACGAGCTTTTGGAGCTCAATTAAATATTTCGTGACTGCATTATGATATTGTAAAACATTAAAGAAAAAACTACGCTGCCAAGGTATGACTGTCTTATAATTAAAATATTATACAATTTTTGTAAGCATTACTCAATGTTTCAAATGCAAAGAACCTAGATTTTTAGCTTGAGATCCTCTTTCCTGTAACTAAAATCGAACGAACTGTAAAATCTGTTGAATATAATAAGCGGATTGACGACCTCCCCTCGATCAAGAGCACGAGGAACCCTATTTTCAAGAGACTAGCTCAAAGATGAAGCATTGATCTCCTATCAGAAGCCGAGACACCAAAATTCTCCTTCGATCACAGTTGGATGTCCAAAAGAGTTAGAAGTCGTGGCCATATAACACAGGCGTCGTATTCTCGAGCGCTGGCTGTTGATTGGCAAGGCCACGAGTGATCGCTCGGCCAAGCCTCCAGAAAATTGGCTTTCGCTCCGCCACGACGACTCAATCAGCATCCGCGCACCATCCCTCGCGCGGCCTACGTGATCTTACATTCAAAGTTCCCGATACCCGCACATTCACGAGTTTTATGAATGTGATAAAGTTTTCAAGTTATATGATGAAGTTCCAGCGAGTTTAGAACAACATGTTGGATTCAATTTTATATATTTCATTAGCGACATTTGACTTTTCAGAAAATTGACATATGAAGAATTTTTCGTACCTAAATGTTTTCCCATGAATTAGCATACCTACACATTCTTTAATAATTGATGATCCTGCACTTTAAGATTTTTAAAACAACACGCAGTGCAACTCCACGCAATACATAACTGTATTTAAATGCATCATCAGCACTTCTCCGAGTATACATAACTAAATACCATTCATATTTTCAAATTAGCTTAATTTTTTCCCAAACTTCAGGTGACACGGTGACACCTCGTTTATTTGTGTATTATTTTGCGTGGCCAGGGCCGCCGGGTTTCAGGTTTCTGCGTGAGCGGTGCCGGGGCGGCGCTCCTGATGTTTGATTAATTAGACTGGCAGTTGTTGCTCGCGATCATGACGCCCTCGAGACCGTAATTAAAAAACTCGTTTAGGAACGAAAATACGTGAAGCTCGTACAGAATGTGAGTTAGAAGGAAGCTGTGATACAGTTACGCGCGTTACGGCGGAAGTGGTTACTTTCGTCCCAGCTGCAGGAAATGGCATGCATGAGACTGATTTAATGGAAATAAATTTTTGTTCGACTGCAATATTAAAGAAAAAAGAGACTGCCTGGTAGTTGTGAGCTCCATTATACAAAGTAAAGTTCCTACTATTATGAAAAAATTGTTAATATGTATGACAGACACAATTAAGGATCTCATGAAAAAAGGTAAACAAAAATATAATAAAATGTCTGTACTGATCAGCTAGACATTACTCGACCAAGAAAAAATTGCAAAGCTATCGGTGAAAGTTTAGATTGTCTTCAAATGAAATTCTGTTATCTTGGCTGGAAATGATCAATGAAAGACAGAAGACGGTTTTTCATATTTTTCTCACATCATCGCTGAATTGAATTTATTCTGACGGCTAGCTATTTTTATTATAAAGTTCAACGTCACATAATACGAGTTATCTAATTAACTGCATGCTTAATTTAAGTACTGCTGAGAATCTAATATAAACAGGAAATCATTAATGTTAACTTCAACAAAATATTGGCGAAAAATCATTGCGATTCGGAACATGTTCTTGTTGCTTACACTTGTAACGCAAACATACATGTTTTTGAGGCACAATAATTCAGACTGCCAACATAATTACTTGCTTCTGTTTCTTATTTTGGACTAGCACAACAATCCTGCCAGTACATAGTGGATATTTTGTAAATATGAATCAAGATAACTGGCTAGAACAAAGATTTTATCTTCTTATTATTTAAATTTTTGCATTAGATTTATCGAAATTTATAATGAATAAGTTTTACATTTCCCGAAACGTCGTCAAAAGTATTTTTTAGACCACACACATTAATTGAATTTTGCCAATTTATATGAATATATATTTAGGATCAACGCCTATTTGGAATATGTTGGGCCTACATATCCTGAATATGCAGTAAATATGTCTCCAGACCACCCGCAAGAATAGAGTTTGTCTCTTTATTGGCTGAACGGCGCACAGACGCGCGGTGGGAACGTTGTTTGCGGATGACACCTCGCGTTTGTCTCGCATCCTCCCTTTATTCATCGTTAAAACCATCAGCATCCCCCTAACTCATTGATCGGCTTGGCTGGCGAGCACAAACACCTCACAGCAACACCAATGAACCGGAATAAGAGCTTCCAGGGTAGCTCCATAAACTCATTTTCAAGTCAGTTTAATCCGATGAGGCTTATTTTAAGTAACTCGACTTCACTATTATCCGATAATATGGCAGGGTATCTGTAGACCGTTTTGGGGTGTATGGTCTCCTTCCATTCGGAAAGAAGGCATTGAACGCCTCTAATCTTCACCGACACTGGTGCGTTTCGGAACGTTTGCTCAATAGAACGAGCCACTTTGTTTCGATGAGCTTTTGACCTCAAGATGCGTTCGAACAAAGGAACGGAACAGATGGAGTGTGAGACAATCGAACGCTCGCAATAATCAAGTTTTTTTTCTTTCATTGACCTAAAGCAATGCATTTCCAATGTAACTTTTTATTCATATTTTCGACGTTACTGCACCAACTATATAATTATCCAACAAATTGAATTATATCTGATCACATAGTTAACATTTTACGAACAAACTTCTGCGAAGCTTCTGTCTTTTAATTTTGTCTTGCAAAGGTAATGCTAACAGAACAGTTCTTCAATTCTCGTTTGGTCAATTCATTCTTTCAGAATATAAGAATTTGTTTTAAAATAAATCGCAAACTATTCATTCTTTCAAACAGAAATTCGTATAAAAACATTCGCGAAAGTCGTCCCCGTCGCTGGTCGGCGCGGTGCGCTCGACGCGCGTATGTAAGCTCGTTGCATGCGTCAAGTCTCGTCAAGAGGCCGACTTCTGTACTCGAATACGTTTATTTTAAGCGCTTTAGTAGCACTCGCGCTACTCTGTATCCCCAGCCCCGGTCTTGCTGCGCGTAACCTCTTCTCAGACACAATCTTTATGAGTTAATAGAAGGCAATTTGTCTCCCTTTGCCGCTATGGTAAACACATCAATATTGTAAAGGCCGATGCCGAAGCTGGCTCGCAGCGCCTCAATTTTGCGCTACCAAAACAACCTCCGCTCGTCACCTTCGCGTTCATCATTATCTCAAGGTACCTGCGGATTTTTCGCGGAGTTTAACAACAATAATTCTACATATCGGTACAATGTTCCTATTTCTCATATATTTGTTACAATTTTTCTCTTCGGTCAGTTCAAGTTAACTCTGAAGCAAGAATGAGTCTTATACTAGATGGCATAAACATCGCCAGCTCCCATCAATTGATAAGGCTTGTGTGTTTTGTTCAGTTCTCAAGGCTTCTTTTAATAATAAATTCAACGTCGTTGAGAGTATGAAGGCAGTGAGCGCTCATAAATACATGAGCTGCGTTGAGTTAGCATGTGTGAAGTATCCGAGTTAATGAAGCCATCTGCATGCCTCCTACGACTCCCCTCGCTTATGCTAATTACTGCCAATCCAATAGAAAAAGCGTCGACACCAGCGCAAACCTCACTAAATGATATGCAAATAAAATACAGTCTTAATGGGCTCATTTTGCGGCCATTTGGCTGTTCGCTCTATTAACAAGCAACGACCCCAGGCACGAGCTGCAGTTGTACCGAGCCTCGCTTCTTTGCTCTGCTGCCAAGCAAGAAAAGTCCAATGCAGTTCACGATACACCAAGAAAAACAAGAGAAAATAACTTATGAGGCTCTTGGTATTAATGGAGTTGTATACTTGAACTGGAACTGGCCTTGCATTACCAGAAATAAATCAGATAAGCAAGGTCGCTTATGGTTCTTGTAGTGGATGAAGAAAAATCGTTTATATTATTGAATTTATAATTGAAATGAAGTTCCGCCTCACATCATCGCTCAGGAAATTTATATTGATTATTAGTTGCTTTTGTATGAAACTGAAAACGAATATTAATTTTTCAAGATTAATTTGAACGAAATATAATTTCACTTGCATTATTCTGCAATTTTAAATAATTAGCTTGATAATAATAATTATTACAAGTGATCAAATAAGATATTCAAAATGTGATGCTTTTGACGCAATTTGTGATGTTGAAAGAGAATACAAGTGTCTCGGACGCTTTTTGTGCAATATTTGTACTTCTGTACTATATGTTGCTGCTGAAAACACGTACTTAAAACATACTCAAATTATTCAATTTTAATAGTACCAAGTGGTTTTTCGACAAGTTTTTGACAGGCTGTATTTGCAAAGAGAATCTACTCTGAACCATGTACTCGATAATAATGTTATTTCGGTAATGTTGGATTATTTTTGGACGAAATTCTTTTAGTTCACTGAATTATGATTGAAACAATGAATTCATAACCTCCTGTAATAAATGTGTAAATTTTCCGGGTGCACGAAGAAACCAGATAAATAATTGAATTATTTAAATGGAACAACAATGGAAGAACAACATGAACAATAATCATAGCGGTAAGAAAGGGAAAACCCAAAAGGACATTTGAGGTGACGATTTGGCAAGTCGACATTCGGGGTTTGCAGGAGATTACCTTACACATGGCGGCATAGAGGAAGCCTTGAGTAATTGCTGGCTTACTGACCCTTTTCTCATCTGCATGTCATCAAGCCACCCTGCATTCAATTAGAAAAACAACGAAGACAACAGTTGAGGACCAACCTACAACGAGCACAGCAGTTGTGAGCGATCTTACAACGAGCACAGCAGTTGTGGGCGATCTTACAACGAGCACAGCAGTTGTGGGCGATCTTACAACGAGCACAGCGGTTGTTGGCGATCTTACAACGAGCACAGCAGTTATGGGCGATCTTACAACGAGCACAGCAGTTGTGGGCGATAGTTGTGGACGATCTTACAACGAGCACAGCAGTTGTGGGCGATCTTACAACGAGCACAGCAGTTGTGGGCGATCTTACAACGAGCACAGCAGTTGTGGGCGATTTTACAACGAGTACAGCAGTAATGGGTGATTTTACAACGAGCACAGCAGTTGTGGGAAATTTCACAACGAGTACAGCAGTAATGGGTGATTGTACAACGAGCACAGCAGTTGTGGGAAATTTTACAACGAGTACAGCAGTAATGGGTGATTTTACAACGAGTACAGCAGTTGTGGGCGATTTCACAACGAGCACAGCAGTTGTGGGCAATCTTACAACGAATACAGTAGTTGTGGGCAATTTTACAACGAGTACAGCAGTAATGGGTGATTTTACAACGAGCACCGCAGTTTTGGCCAGCTTTAGAACGAGCAATGCAGTTGAGGATGCTTCTGCACCGAAGGCGGCACTTCTGGGCTATCATGCACATGTTAAGAATGAAAACAACAGTATAATAATTTGCTAACTGGCAATGCATTACCTAACGATCTTGATTTACAATATCAAAGTTCTATATGAACCTATTCTAATAACTCACAAATGCACAGTAAATCGCAACATTGACTTACTCAAAGACCGAAAATCTCTCGTTGTTTCTTGACAATTTTCTTTCATCCATTTAGAAGGCAGCAGCTCGGTGGAAGATAAAGCTTTCGATCTGGCTTGCTCTTGTCGAGCGTACAGATGTCAAGGCAGTCTCGGCCAATCACGAGGGCCGCCCGTTCCATGTTCCGAGGTCGAGACCCGACGAGTCTTCCTTTTGCAAAGAACTAAGAAAACAGCTGAGCTTTCTCTCAGCGACCCCGAGCTGTTGTTTGCAGGAATTGTAGAGAAGGAACTGTTTGCCGGGCATTTTACCTCGTTTGCCTTCAGTCGAAACTGTTAGGATGGCAGGCGCCTGGTTCCAGTGCTGACATCACCGAGGTTTTTGTTTCCGTTTCGCGCTTTTAAACTTTCAATGAATTCACTCGGGTGAATTTCAGAATAACGCGCAATGGTTTCTCAAGGAATTCAGTATCCTCTAGAATTACGCGTGCGAGGAAATTTAAAGTTTCAATTTCTATTTCTTGGTGATCACTTTTGGTCATCACTCACTGTTTTGTTTTCGTATATAGAAATAAAAAATGTTTAGAGTCAATCAAGTTTATTAAACCTCGGCTGAAATATTTGTAAGTAAAATAATATTTCCTTTATAATACATATTTCATCCAGGTTTGAAGCTGTATCAGACATTTCTTAGTAGAGGAGATATGACGACAGTATCTAGCAAAAATGACTCGCCAAGACTGAAATGACCATACAAATGCCTTCTGGCAGACCTCGCCGACACACGGCATGTTTAATAAAGTGATGGAGGGTAACGAAGATATTTATCTGTAGTATGAAGTGCATGCACACCAACATGAGGGCTGCAATGAGAGCTGCGATATATTGAAAGCTGTTTGTCGAGCACTCAAGGGAACCCTGGTGACGCAATCTCGGCAGCTATTGACGTGACAGCGCCAGACCGGTCAGCGCAACACTACCCGGTTCTTACTACTCGGTTCTTACTACTCGGTTCTTACTACTCGGTTCTTACTACCCGGTTCTTACTACTCGGTTCTTACTACTCGGTTCTTACTACTCGGTTCTTCGCCCAGACATCGCCGTGTGTCACTGCATTCGTTTGAATAGCCAAATAATGCTTCTTATGTCTTAATGTGTCGTATGTAATAATGCTGCAAGTGTCAGGTTCATTGATTAGCTAACAAGTAAATAGTTATTCCAATCCTAATCAACGCATATTATACGTTAGTATAATATATTTCAGCTTTACTTATTGGTATAGGCAGCGTAATTTTGCGCTGGCACATACCGATGCAATAAGATTCACAATTAAATTTCGTAAAGTATTCATCAGCACTACGAAATAAAAAACTCCAATTAACGTCGCCTCTGCCTTTTATTTTTAACTCGATACAGTACGAGCATTTTAGAAAGAAACGTACAAGTTTCGAGAAACTGCTATGAAAGTTTTCCATTCTAATTGATGAACTCGTGTACGAGCTAAAACTCTTCATTCATACACACCTTACAATGCCCGTTGACTGCATCTTAATTAACTCGTATATGAGTTGAAACTCTTCATATATACACACCTTTAGATGCCCGTCGACTGCCTCTTAATTAACTCATGTATGAGCTGAAACTCTTCATAAATACACACTTCAAGGTGCCCGTGTTTCTCGCCCGATCCTGTCTTAATGCCGTGACCTAAGCCAGCCTTTTTCGGGCATGTGAAGAACGTTTTTCTCCATTTAAGAACCACGTTCGCTGTCGAACAATAGGTGTCATTACGACGCCGCAAATAGCGTCTTCTAGATAGACGAGGATTTCTATCTCATACTCATAGTCATCCTTCAAAGCTCCGATTGGAACTTCACTTTCGTAGGAAGTATAATGCGTATCGTGCCATATTCAGCAGCTTTGCGCTTGTTAGGTTTGGCGTGGAGCTCTACCATACACTTAAGGGTTGGTTTTGCAATTTGGGGTTCCTTTGGAATCTTCAGAGTCTTTGGGGCACAGTCGTTTGCACTGAAAAATGAAGCCAGTACTTTGTATAAGCGCCGGTGATGGCATAGAACCTAAAAGTTTCAAATATGTACGTCACCATTTATAAATACACTTAATTAATTGCTTTTGTTGTGTGCTTTGATGTACGTGTAGGTGCAATTAAATGTCGTATTTTGTAACTTTACTACTTTACTGTAACTCATTCATTAAACGTTTGCACCATATTACTTGGATTTCTTTGATATTTACTCTTCTTTTCTTAAATAAATCAGTGCGATTATCCATGCAGTTGATTTTACGTGCCCAACTTGTTTTTTTTTTTCGGTAGTGCACAATTTATTTACTTGTGTGAACAGCACGGCGGTAGGTGCGTCTAGATAATTTATGTTTTGACAAGAAGGAACCGTAAGATCACTGTGTTGTAATATATGCCCGAAAATAATTTTGTGATTTAGTAGAATACCCAAGTTAATGTAACGTGCCCCTTGAATTTGATTTTTCTGTTAGTGTATATATTTTATCGAGTTCTCTAAAAGACGGAAATTCTGAATATTGTTCCTAAATCTGCTGCATCAGCTACGTTGCATCAACATGAAATTCTTTCCGAGAAATTGAATATTTTTCGAAACTGGGAAGATGACAGTTATCGAGTGTCGAAATTAAGAAATCGAAGAGAACTATCAGTCTAAATGATCGAGTACGTACATTTTGAAGAGAATTATAGCGTAGACGAACATGCGCACCCTAAACTGTACAAAAGAGCAAATGAACATGAAAGCTGAGAGTGAACGAGCATGAACATGGCACAACTCGAAGTAAACGCAAGTGCAAATGAGCAAATTAACATGCACAGCTTAAAGTGAACTAATATGCAAATGAGCAAAGTTTACTAATTGGCATCTCATTTGATTGTCGATGCACAATTAAAGGATCATCGAATCCATGAACGTGGAACGCTGGAATTCGTACTTAATTCCTAAGGTATGACGGAGACGTACGATGCGTTGTCTCGACGCCGCCAGAGCTTCATTTATCCTTGCTTTTTTGCGTGTGTGCGACGCAAGCATTTGATTATTGATTAATGGACGACCCGGATGACTTCTTTGTGTGGTCCTGTATATGGTCGCTGGTGGAAATCATGGCTGGGTTACCGGTGGCCATCCAAAGGACGAGTCTTATAGTGAAATCGAAGAATGCCGCGTTGGCTATCATAGTCTGATTATTTCATTATTGATAACTAGTCAACTGCTGTTATCCCCACATCTCGATTTGTTGAAACTCAGCAATTGGTTAATAATGTCATTATTGTAATTATTCATTTTATTAGTATTAACATCATTATTTTTAAATCATTATAAACCTATGTTTGACCAACTCCAATAAACGAATAGCTGCCAACAGTGAAGAGAGAACGAGCCCATATGTGATACGCAGTTAATGGCTCGAGCGTGCATCGCATTATCGGATTCATTATAGCGATAGTGAATGAATTGTGGTGCATATCATGCCTTGTAATGTAAAGCTCTGTCTTCATTTCACACTATATTGTGATGCCTTCTCTCTGCAGCCGTATATCAGGGCAAGTTGATGCAGCTATAACACACGTTACAATCTTTGCGTGACTCATCCTTTAATTGTGCGTATAACAATGAATGAAATGAGTGCAGCGATACACAACACTAATAAGTGTATTCAATATCAGACAGCAGAATTTATTTCTCTAACATGAATAAATAGATAATGTATACGGGTGTGTATTGAGGTAATATCTTATATTTGCGCAATACTTTTCATCTAAGAAATCTAGTGGATAAAAGTAATAGGTTTGTGGTACGTGGACGTGGGTACGAGGGATGAGGTATGAGGCATGAGGTACAAGGTACGAGGGATGAGGTATGAGGCATGAGGTACAAGGTACGAGGGATGAGGTGTGAGGCATGAGGTACAAGGTACGAGGGATGAGGTATGAGGCATGAGGTACAAGGTACGAGGGATGAAGTATGAGGCATGAGGTACAAGGTACGAGGGATGAGGTATGAGGCATAAGGTACAAGGTACGAGGGATGAGGTATGAGGTACAAGGTACGAGGGATGATGTATGAGGCATGAGGCACAAGGTACGAGGGATGAGGTATGAGATACGTGGTACGAGGCTTGGAGGAAGAGAAACGATGTGCAAAATACGAGGTACAATGAGCGGGGTATGAGCTACAAGGTCCGGTACTAGGTACGAGGAAACCAAAATATATATAATAAATGCTCATATATGCAATCGCTTCCTGAAATATTGTGCTCTAAATATACAAAACAAATTTATTAAGACGATTTCAATTTTAAAAGATGCAAATAGCTTTTTGACATCCTGGAACAGGAATCAACAAGAATTTCTATGTTGCATTATAAATTTATGTTCGAACTGGTCTTTCTTTAGTTACCATATATAAACAATTAGCTAATAATTATGAGGTTTGAGTCCGGAATTGCGGGATTTTAAAATTGCAAGGATTATCGATACCGAGCAATGCCAGCCTCATGTGCAAACACAACTTATAAATAGTATATGCCTTTATTTATGATATTAATTGCAAAAAACGCGCTATTCTACACGCATGACGTTTTCTACATTTATCTACCTGCATTTTTTCTATGCTAAAAATTGATTGAAGAGATGGCACGTCATCTGAGTATAGCGTCGTTCCACACATATTCCAGCCCAGCTCGCCCTTAATATTACTAGGAACATTCCAGTCCAGCTCGTCCTTAATATTACTAGGAATATTCCAGTCCAGCTCGTCCTTAGAATTACTAGGAATATTCCAGCCCAGCTCGCCCTTAATATTACTAGGAATATTCCAGCCCAGCTCGCCCTTAATATTACTAGGAATATTCCAGTCCAGCTCGTCCTTAATATTACTAGGAATATTCCAGTCCAGCTCGTTCTAAACATCACCAAGAAAAGAATATTCCAGTCCAGCTCGTCCTAAACATCACTTAAAACATTTTATCCTGGTGCATCCTAAAGCCAGGCAAATTCGTATTACAAAACGACAGTGAATCGAACGCAAGGTAAGGGTTTTAACGCTCATAGATTTATTTATTTTATTATTGGATCAGAATAATTTCTCTGATTCGCGGAAATGTGACTTGCGGACGCGGAGTTGCTTGAGTTGACGACCAAGGATGACAAATAGCTACGCTTCGACATCTAGGCGCATAAATATTTTGCGTCTCTATGGTTGGCGATCTATTTATCGTTTACACTAGCGTTATTGAAGACCTGGGAATACTTTTATTATTTTTTAATCTCTGCATAAAAAATGACCAGTGTTGGGTGCTATGGGAAGTTCATCATATTTATTTTGTATGATATGATCTTGAATTTGTCTAAAATTTTGTTTCATCAAAATACGCCTCAAATTCGAAGCAATACCGTACCTAACAGTTGCTAAGTTCTAAATTCACTTTTTAAACTCTGTCGCATATGACAATTAATTTGTGAAACAAATGAAGCAGAAATACGTGCATAAAATCGATGTTCTATCAAACATAACTAACGCTTTTCTGTTATGACAGTCTGTTTTCAAATCTTTGTACTCCGCCTAATAAAGCAGCCGGCGCAGATGTGGAGTAGTGGCTGTTCTGAATAAGAAGCGAATCCAAAATTTAGAGGTTGAAAGCTATTCTTTTTTCCATAACAATATGTAGTCAGAATGTCGATGAAGCATATTTAATTTTTTTGTGAAATTTAAATAGTTTCATAGATATTCAAATTTTTTTTTCGAGAAAATATGCACAAAGGCACTAAATTTAAAAAGAAAAAAGTTTGTTGTATAGACTGTGATTTCGATGAGCCGAACACCAGTCACATTTCCTGCTTTGGTCTAATGTGTTAGCGCTTCTTGCTCTCTCGTTTTCGATTCCCATCACGGAATGTCCTCTTCTTGAGCAGCACAGCCCGGAATCCGTACCTCAAATACCTCCAAATCTTTTATTGAGGTTCAATTCTTCGTCGGAACTTCGTAACCCCGGCGGAATACAAATTCTTACCGTCCACAAGCTTCGACTCATACGCAGCAGTAAAAAATAGAGCTCAGAATCAAGAGATCCCATTCCAGGGACGTTACGAATTCAGGCTTCATTAACAGCTTCGATTTAGATCCAATTACAGAGGGCCAATCGAAACCGATTAGACGCATTAAAACGAAGCCCTCGAACATTTCTTGCTCGCCTCCCTCGCACGCTCTAATTTCCTAATTTCGAATATCTTTTTACGGCATCGTAGCTCGATCACCTCAACAGAGTTGAGTGTTCCGCATACTTGTGTCGAAAAAACTTTTAACGGTTTCATTGGATTGATGCTCGATTTAATCTTCTCGTTTGTTAAAATGTTGCAAGAATTTAATCAGCATCAACAATACCCTCACATCGCCTACACTTCACATTCTCGGCCATTTTAGCTCTTTGCTTTTCCGCAAATGACAGACGTAGTTTCTGGGCCCAAAATAACAGACGTAATTAATAAGACGCCAATGCAAAATGCGGATTTTAATTTTTGTTTCCACGCTTAACGTACCCAATGAAGGAGCGTTTCTTATTGCAATTGAGCTAACGCGACTAACAGCGTTTCTTTTTGCCGCGATCTGGTCGACGTCGTCTCATAGAAAAATCGATGAGGTAAATTAAAAGAAAGGAACCTCTAAGAACGTGTTCCAGCAGATGCGGAAACTGGTGCGGTTTGATCCCTTTAGTTAGCAAAACTTTAACCCCCGAAATCCTTAAATTATATTTCTCAATTACTTGATTATGTTTCTAATTAATACTCACTAGGTATAGATAATGAAATTCAAACCAAATGACAAGAAGGAACATGAATCTCTTGTACGTTGTTGAGTTTAGGCCAAGTGACGATGACCGCCGATGAAAAATTAGAATTTCATTATACGTACGCTCTTCAGAAGATTGTTTTCACAGTTTTATTATTGCAATTTTTTCTAATGAGTCGTCCGTTTCATTAATTACTGCACGCCTTCATCTGTATATTGGGACCAAACAGTGGGACATTTTTTCACATAATTTTTGTTTCTGCTAGATTTTGTGTAGAAAAGTTAAATCAATGAACAGCGTAATCGAAGCCTAAAAATTTAACAGACCATTGTCTATAAGAGGAAAAAGTGTACGGAAATTCTATGTAAAATTGCAATAAAAAATCGAAGCGAAAATGATTAATCGATTCAATCAACCTTATGACTTTCAGAAAACCGGATAATTAAAACAACATTTTCTTCCAAGAAAATATTATCATTGTTTAATTTTAAATTTCGTAATCCATCTCGCTTTCGGTGTCGGAAATATTTGTTTCTGAAAAATCAACGTATTCGCTTGACACCGATATTAAGTGCAGTAACTAAGCAATCAGAGAATTTGAAGCGTTTACTATGGTGCTAGTAAAAATCACGCAGCCTAGACATTGGTATTTTAGTGGAGCTATTTATTCCGCAAGCTCGGCGCTCTCTCTAATCTGCGCCGCTTTACCAGCAATCTTGTGCATCCACAAGACGTTTTGTTTCTCTCTCCCACGATCTCCAGGGACTCGATCCTGCTCTTAAATTGTGTTATTCTTCGTACCGATGTCCATTTGTTTCATGTGAAAGACGCGTTTGGATGAAGTAAAGCCTGGTTATGAGTTAAGCTTCCCTTTAGCCTGGAGTTGAACACGCATCCACATACGCCACCCGAACGCATTGTCCTAAGGTAATCCATAAGGAAAAGTCTGCTCTTCTTTTTGTTTTGGGAACATTGTCAGGGTAACCGAAGTGATGGAGAGTGCCCTCAACTTTCGTCCTATCCACAAATCCAATTCGCTTGGAACTTTAGGCCTTGCAGCTCACGCCTGAAGGCCCAGCAGTGCAGCCCTTGCGCCATGCGTCTTGTTTGCGACACACGAGCGACGCCAAGCCAGGTCTTCTTACCTAGGCTCCAGTCTTACAGCTAGGGTGGTGATTGAAGATGCTCTGTATTCCAGGGAAGTTGCAAGTAAGTGTTTCGGAGTTATCTTGTTCCGAAGAAGACGACTTAGGACGATCCCTTTTAAAAAAGTGCGTGAAGCCGCGACGAGTCTCTCATCCTAGCCGGAGAGCAGCGAAGATCGTGAGCAGCTTTGTGAAGAGGACCCTTGGGGGGCGAGCGGCCCTCGCAATCTGCACCACATTTTTCTTTCTTGCAGATCCGGGGATGCTTGAAAAAATGACTAAGGATATCGGTTGCTATTGTTGACTTGCATTTCTGCATGATTACGACTACCATTAAATGATTGATGGGCACTAATAGATAAAAATTTTCAGCCGTACCTGCAGATAAAAGCACGGAACGTCGCCGCTAATGATTACTGCAAATATTTTATTTTACCTCAGATGACAACATTCATCGGCCTTTGATTGGCCACTGATGTCTTATATTTGTTGGTGAACTGCTACTCCTTGCGTGATTCAATATTTTTAGCGTCTTCTAACCTCCTGTAAAGAGCACACTGTCAGAAATTAAATCTCGCTTTCACTCTAACTCGATCCACGTTTTCAGTTTACAAAATTTTTAATGCTTCCATGTTGAATTACTTTAAAAAACTGGTAAATTTCTATTATTCTCTCAATAAAATTTCATAGTTGGGAGATATATTGACTTCCCCGCCATATAACGACTTCCGTTACGTCAGTGCTTCACGATTATCTGGGCTTGTGTACGCAGTCAATAAATAGCATTATGGGCCTCTTTTGATCTTTCTGTTGCTAGTCATACTTTGGCTCCTCTTGCGAGAAATTTTCTTAAAACGTGACGATTTTCATTTTGATTGGTCGCTGTTGCTGTTTATAGCTTTCAATGAGACGAAAATACGATAATTCATTTGATTTTCTGGTATTGGGAGTTTCGTGGCCATCGGCCTCTTGCCCCGTTTATATTCAACCGGGTCGGTGGGCTAAAGACATCAGCGCTAATCCGCCGGAGGTTTCCGATGAAGCAGAGGAAAAACCTTTATGTTTGGCTATTGGTGTCTAAATACCCAATTACTGAATGAACATCAACACTTAGCGACCACATTTTTTCGCTACAGGAACTTCAACGAAGCTAAATGATTGGTGAATGCGCTTTTTCGTCTCCAGCTGACGTCAGTGCGATTGTTCTGAAAACTTGCTGATAAAACGACGTCAACTCGATTATTCTGGACGGTCACACCGAGCGCTCTTCTCGCTGCCGCCACGCCCTCCGACTTCGATGAACTCGAACAAACTTGGCTGGGCAGACCCACCTCCTTGCCAGCCGTTATTAGCGTTAAAATCTTCACCGTCTGCCAATAATATAACTCAGAATGAGGGGTGTTTGACGTTGGAAACTGCACACGGTGTTAGAAACTACACATAGCGAGGTTTTCTCGAAGCCAAGAGAACGAATGAAACGAATGCTTCAATGTCATAATTCGCTCGAGGCCGCCAGAAATTTTGACAAGAAAAAAATGTAAATTTTCGCCTCAATTAATAACTTTTAAAACTAGTCAAAGAAAACCCAATAACACCATCACTCCACATTCTCTAACGCATATATCATACGTACAGAATAATCATACATTAAGTGACCATAGACTGCCTATCTAAAGTCTATTATATTAAATTTAATAGTATGAGCTCAAAAGAAAAAAAAATAGATCAGTACTAACTGCAGTGAGTCACAGAGAGCGCATTTTCTCGTGACAGAGAGCGCAAAACGTGAAGTCACGGACGGACGGACAGACATGACGAGCACAATATAGCGCCTTTTTTACATAATTGAGAAAATGCGCTAAAAAGAACTCTATCCTATGAATCTCACAAGAACTTACAATAGGTACGAAATTGGGTAAAATGTTAGGCGCACAGTCGTTACAGTGACGCCCCGACTGTTTGGAGAGATGCCCTCACGCGTCATGCTTGTGTTCAGCTGTGCCCTGAGCCTCTGTTTCGACATCTCCTTATTGCTTCCTCCCTTGAACAAACAACGAAACTCTAAGCCCTTCCGACCTACCCCTTCGCTGCTAAAATAATTAGCTGCAAATATTGCCTAAGGGTGAAAGGTCTTGGTGCTCAAGTGATAGAAAACTCTTGCTCTTGCCCGCATTCTTCTTACCAGCACCATTCTACGTTCAGGGCAGAAGAAATGATCATTGTATTGTTCTAATTCCATTACGCGTAATTAAAATCATATTATTTTTGTGAAAGTTTTCACTGAAAAAAATAGAATGTGGCTTCAAAGACATTCTCCTCAGATAAATTCTCTTCCAACGAAAGGCAAACGAACAATTTTAATGTAATTTAACCGCACATTAAATTATAACGAGGTTATGCAATCGTGCTCGTGATAATACCTTCTAAAATTTAATTTATTCTTAAAAGTAATTATTATTTTAATAAGACTTTTATAGTGATTATTAGAACAATTATTTTTGACGTCTTTTCGTAATGCGGATCTCGGAACAGGTGCTGCATGCTAGGCATGCATGACGGAACTCACTCTATAGGGCCTTCGAGTGCTTCTGTCATTATGCCGTGAGGAAAATATCTTATTTCGAAGAAGATATTTGCCTATGAAGCTCTCCAGCTTGAGCTGCCTCAACTCCCTTATTAACTGAAAGCATATATTCCAATGGCGAAATTCTGTCATATTCATAAGAAAAAATTTCCTTACATGGGACTGAAATTCAAGTTAAAATTAATTAGCTATTCAAGTCTTTAATTTTAGAGTATATTTATATTATGTCATTCATTGCAGAAACATAAAATTACAATGTTTGCAATTTTTTTACTCAGAATTTCACTATTAAGCCTTAATAATAATAAACCTATGCAGATGTCAATTCCTTCTTTCTTTTAAGTTTTACCTTCAGATAAATTTCTCGGTTGGCTTCGTTGTGAAATGATTCGTTCGTTAATGGTGTTGAATTGATAAGGATCAGAAACTGCAGCTTTGCTTTTTGAATTAATAACTGCCCTGCAAGTCTGAGAGAAAAATTCCTGGCAATTACAATAATTGCATGAACATTTTTGCAGTGAAGCCTCAACACAACATGTGCAGATACTTCGAGTTTTAGCGAATCCCTGCTACGTAACCATGTATAAATTCATTTCATTCATGACAAATGCTCCGGAGATGTGGACGTCTTGGACCCCTACATTGACTGATACAGCCTAATTATCACCAGCTCTACTGTTGGTCAAGTTGGTGAACTTGAATTAGTATTAATCGCACGGAGGTCGGGTGTAATTGTTAAGGAGATCACGACAGCGCGTCACTGAGCTTGTCTGTTGCGGACGCCCGCGCTGCCTCGGCGGCTCAGGACCACCAAGAAGGCCCAAGGGGACATAATGAGCCCCTGATGACTCCGACGAAAACCCCGACGCTGATTTAATCCCTGGCACCAAATCCTCAAAAGACTAACTGAAATCGACATTTCGGTGATGATCTCAAAATCGGGTTTCAAAATTCCGTGAACCTAATGACCTGTAAGATTCCGTTGACTCTTATTATTATTTTTGTTTTATTTTGAGGATAACAGCTTTGAGGAGATAAATACCTTTGAGCAGGTGGTCTGCTTACCGGATGAGGACCGTTTAAGTAGAGAATCTACGAATCTCACTTGTTTAGACATTTACTTTTAAAATCAAATAACCAATTGAATATACACTTTCCCGTTCGTATTATTTTGAAAGATTATGCACTTTTGAAAAATTAATGTATAGGATATGAATAAGATTTTTCTTCAAATTATGAGTTGTCCAATCATTTACGATTCCCTGCATTTAAGTCAAAATAGGGTGTCAAATTGGCTGAAAAGTAACTATAATTTACAGTTTTTATCAATTTGGCATCAATTAATGCTTTAGAATCTAATCGTCCCTAATTGGCAATTTCTCAAAAAATTTCCATATTTCCATTAGCCCAATGTTCACCTGCTGAACCAACTTTCAACTGTCGCAGCCGCGTGATGACACAACTGGCAAGCCCGAACGATGCCGTGACTTTTACTTGAGACGCACCGCCGTGCCACAGCACAGGAAGGGTTGGACGTCGCACAGCGCCGTGCGGGAGCTTCCGATGTTCGTTGCTATCTCAGCAGCAGCCAAAGTTTGCCTGAAAGTGGCCAAGAGACGGCGATAAAGAGGCACTCGAGTACAGTTTATAGCAGTTCTGGCCGCCAGTTATGGAGCTACAATAACACTCAACGACTTCACTACTCTCCAGCCAACTCTGTACTTAAATCCTTCGTGTTCAGCCCTGAAGAACTGCTCGGATTAACCTTTGATGCTTGATGATCGCATAGTTCAGGGAAGAACAACGTGAGAAACCTGGAATAAATTTGTCTTTCTGTTCCATGTAAGATTAAAAATGAATATGTTATTTTTTCTCATTTTTCTGACCACACTGAGGAGCTTCGCTATAGTTGGGAGAAGTCCATGGATCTTTGATTTGAATTTAGTGTTAAGAAGTTTCATTTGCAACTATTATCTTACCTCATTCGTTTCATCGTAAAAATTTATTGACCACTTATTATTCATCACCAATTAGCAGTTTTGAAATATTCGCCATTTATGAACACGAAATTCAGAAGCATCTCGAGAGTATTAAATAAAATATTTTTCCAAAAATACGATAACATATTCAAGTAACAGCAGCATTAAATATGTAAACGATTTTCATACTTCTTAAACATATTTTTACCGTTTTTTTATGAGACTAATTTATTGTTTGTACTGACATTTTCGGGGTAACGGCGTTAGAATTTGCTCAACGACTATCAGGGCGCTGCTATATATTTGCCTGAGAACAAACTCTTCATGGTAATCATATTAATCATTTTATGTGTATATGATTGCTGACTTTGTTCATCGGTTTATATACAAGTTTTCAGGAGCGTTCATACATCAATTCGAACAACGTGTGAACACGACCACCCCTACGCCCTCCTCTGATAAGAAGCGTCCAGCAACAACATTTGCCCGCCTTCTAGTCGACCACTCGGGATAACAATTTATGACCAGGCAATATTGTAGGGCTCTTCATGGCCTGTATGTTATACCCATTGCCGATTAAGTGGTCTTGCAGGTGAAATAGGATGGCTACTACAAACAGGGATCTGTTTCTGCAAGAAAGACCTGATACAACATTGCTGATAGCGGCGATTACCTACTCACTCTTTCGCACTCACGGTGCACGTCTTCGACCAGACCAGTAAATGTGTCTGTTAATTAATGTTAATTTAAATGCCGATGTTTTCAAAACTTGATCAAGAATATTCAAGCAGCCAAATGCGACATTTTCAGTTTATTATGTATGCTCTTGAAGTTACATTAGGTCCATTGCTTAAACGTTACGTACGAATAATGCTGCGATAGTAAATCCACATAACAGATGGGATGAGAGGTTTGAAATATTACTGGTTAGTACATACATCAATTAGGCTCGGCATTATGTCAGAGAAATATTCTCTAAATAATAAATACTCATTTCTTGTGTATATGGAGATAACACTGCACTTTTTAAGTAACCTCGAAGCAAAACCGTACAGCGTCCATATAACTACTGATATTATTACTTGAAAAAAGGTACTACTGCAGTTTCGTGTACGATTTAAGATACTGTTGCCAAAATTACCATTAAATTTTTGTATCCTAAATTGTATCTTTATAATCATTATTTAGTGGCATGTATTGTGCTCATGGTGCGTAAGTTAGAACCTACAATAATTTCCTGCATGCAAACAATATAGTAGGTTGATTAGGTAAAATTATATGCGTTTAAAAACTACTTTTTAAAAACAACACATCTGAAGAATCCGGTGTCTTGGGTGTCACACATGTACAATGAATTTCTAATTTTATTTTCAACTATTAAAAGAAATTATTTTCCAAAATTTTTTAAGCTATCAAAATTTTGTAAATTTTCAAAATTATTTATTCTATCAACGGATTAATGCATTGTCTCTGACTTTATGCAATTGTGCAAAATTTCAGATCGATTGGACAGGTCAAATTGTGTCATAATTTTATATGGATTATGAGATTTGTAGCAGACGAAATTATTTTTGCATTTTTTTAATAACGAAAAAATATTTTAATTTATAAAATTATTCATTCTGTCAATTGATTTATGCATTGTCTCCAACTTTATGCAAGTGTGCAAAATTTCAGATCGATTGGAGAGGTAGAAGTGTGTTAAATATCGATTACAAGATTTGTAGCAGACAGACAGACAGACAAACAAACAACAAGAAGTGAAGTTAAAGAGAAGTGTTGTAAAAATAACCGACGATTGAGTGGGCTGTTGAATGCAACGTGCAAATATGCGCCTCTCACGCAACACGATGCAGGAACAGACTGTGGGAAATGGTTGCTTATCAGCGACAAACAAACGTTGCTATCAGTGCAGGTTCATGGCGCAGTAAACATTTCTGATAGAATTGCCCATCTGCTGCTCTTCACTCTCTACACAAGTTCTATAAAGTAGGACCGGGTAAGTCTATCTCCTGCAGAGGCGGCCATGACACTTCTCCAACCTAAATAAAAGTGATTAGAGAGAGCATTGTTTGTTTCACCTAATCCACTCTTAGTGTATGGTTCTGCTTTAAGTAAGTAACTATGAGCAAACATTGATGAATAAGAGAAATTGGAAGTGAGACTTGAAGAACATTCTGTACGAATGAATCGTGTAATACATATAATTACTAATTTTTTCGAATCGAAATGTTTCTCATTATTAATCTAAAGAATCAATACGATGATCAATTAAACAACGATGTTTATCTTTCCTTATTTAATTATGATGATACCTCAATCCCGGAGATGCGAGTGTTGCTCGGGAAAAAAATTCTCGGAGATTTAATTTCTTCCTCGTCAAAACGTTACTATTTCTGTTATAGTTATGATCCTATATAGAAGTTATTTGGACGACGAAAATCTCTCTCACCTCCGTTTAACTTTACTTCCGAAATTTGACCATGGGTTTCTTGGAGTTTTGTTTTTTGTTTGCAACGTTTTGTTGCAGACAAAATTTGATGCAACGACAAACAACGTTTTGTTGCTGACAAACATGCAACGCTTTATTGCAGATAAATTTTAGTTTTAATGATGATAAATTGAATCATGTAACTAGGTTTTATTTGGTCACCAATTTCGGACTAGAATTTTTGATTACATTATTTTATTAGATTTTTAGGTAAGTATCGACACGTTCTAAAATCATGGCATAACTATGCCTCAATTCGTTTTGTACCAAATTACACGACACGCGTGTTGTGAGATATATAACAATTAATTAAAATTATAATTATTATTCATCAATTCACTGCTCTACAATTCACAATTCAATTGCAATTCTATGCCTTGCTCGAGAATAAGCCAAGCTAGTCTTCTCTTGTCTAGCAAAATCTCGTGTATCCCACAACTTCGGGAAAATTAGACAACAATTTACATGCAAAGATCGAAGAAGTCGAAAATTTGCACAAGATCGTGCCGAGCTAGAGCCCAAATCCGCGACATAACTTATGGCTGGTGTCAGCAGTTTTGCAATATTCGCCGTCTGGATATTGGGTGTTGTCAAAGTGTTGGGAGAACTCAAATTGTAGCTCGCAATGCGACGCTTTACATCGTTAGAGTTTATGTGGGTCTTTGGAAAGAGAAAAGCAGGATACGGAAGATTGAATAAGTAGCCTATCAAATATTGCCTGCTTTATTTCGTGTTTAGATATCATCGGGGCAGCACACTTCTGAAAATTATATTATAAGGCTCCCAATAGTCTTATAAATAGATCAGCTTATAATGATTTGTATATAGTACCTCTATCCAGTTTCGTTGAATAAAAACGATGTACGACTTACCACTCGCATCTCATTTGATTCCTCCAACACAAAAAAATACTCAAGTATACAATGCAGTTTAATGTCATATTTTATAAGTAAAAAATAGATTGTTTTTACAAGCGATCCGAGAGCCTAAAGTTTTACTACCATCGTAAACATAATGATTTTAAAATATTATCTTATGTCCTGTGTTACACTATGCATCTCGTTCACACTCGTCAGACTTCACATACAAGCAATTCCCAACAAATTAAATGCGGTGCCGCAGCATATGAACTTCTCTGTCGCTCACAGGATGCTTCCTGCACAGCTTTGGTCAAAGAGCGCCGCTAAGTGGAGCCTTCCTGGTCAGCGCAGCAACCCATTGAATACAGCGACACCCGCGACACTTCTAGCGCTAATGCTGTCATCGCGGCGTGATGTTAGTCAACTGCGATGCATTCTCCTCTTAAAAATACCATAAAGTCAAGCAAAAAATTGTATCGTGTTGAGAAGTCCTCGAAATTTGTGCAAGCAATAAATGCACCAATTTTCTTTTCCGCGAAGGGGTAAGAAATTGTCTTAATAATCAACTTTTTCTTTATTACTGTGTATTCAACGATGGCTTACGCATAATAACTAACTAAAGCAAATTTATCTATAGTGTTGAATAGAACAATCGGATTTTGGAAAACTGAATAAAATTCCAATCATGGAACATCTCAATGAAAGATTTTTGCATTTTTCTTGACACTTCATGCCAGTTTGATTTTGAATTGGGATGCAGAGAGCCGTAAGTTGAGCAGCATTTGGATGCGGACCGCGACTCGAGGAGGCGAACAAATCTCAATCCACTCGAGCTCGGCGCTCAACTTTGCGAGTCCCAAAACAAAGAACGCTGATGATTTACTTATTTGTTTGGGGGTTAGGGAGCCATTTATCTCTCAATACGCTTGATTTATTCAGTGCGAGGTAAGGAGTCGTGAGGAGTGACCTGGAAGAAGGATTTTCGAGTGCCAGCAGCTCTGAAGCGCTGATGAAAGGAAGACATTTGCATGACTTTGCCTGGTCCAGCCAAGCCGCGCTCTTATGAGGCACGTTGGAGTCCTAGCTACTTCTACCTTCATCTTCTTATTTTATTCTGATGAGAAATCTTCTTATTCATGAGTAACTGGGTTACTTGTGAAGCTTCATTTCTTTAGTTTATTCAACATGTTTTATTCCATTAAAACTGATGATTTATCTATTACATATATAAGCTTTTTGATGATTTATCTATTACATAAGTTTTTATTGCTGGTCTCAAAACATCAAAAATAATTTAATTGTGAATTAGATTTATTTGTTTGTTCATCGTTATAAGTTAAGTTGTTTACGTACAGTTCAGCTAAATCAAAATGTGCCTGACTTATCTTAAGTCAAATAGTGTACGTGAAATTATTTATTTTTCCCTATGTACTAATGAAATCAGAAAGGTTTACTTGAAACAAATATTAATGCTTCAATTTTTCTTACCGATACCAACATGCTATTCAGACTGAGGACAACGTTCTGTTTCTTGAATCACTTTATATAGTCTTGATCTGTTTCTTGAAGTTCCTGCGTGCTCTGTTTGAATGATTTGCTTTCAATTTTGAGACATCACTGAAAAATTGCAAAAATTGTACAATGATCAATTCAATTTATTATCTATAAACAATAATCAATGGATTCATTTACGACTAAGCGAAAAATATATCATGATACAAAAATTCACCAATGTTTAGGTTCACAGAGAGCATTATCCCTCACCCACAGTTCAATCATGGCACATCTTCACCCACAGTTCACCCAAAACATTACCTCTCCCACAGTTCACTCAGAGCATTACCTCTCCCACAGTTACTCAAATCATTACCTCTCCCACAGTTCACCCAAAGTATTACCTCGCTCACAGTTCACTCAAATCATTACCTCTCCAACAGTTCAGTCAAATCATTACCTCTCCCACAGTTCACCCAAATCATTACCTCTCCCACAGTTTACTCAAATCATTACCTCTCCCACAGTTCACTCAAAGCATTACCTCTCCCACAGTTTACTCAAATCATTNTTATACACATCTGGCTGATTCATGTATTTGCGATTTTTTCAAACTCCAAATTCTTCTATATTATTGCTACCGCTCTTTAGAAGCAGAAAGCAGCGAGAGAGATACCAGCACCTGCGGGAGGTTAAAATAAATATTAATAAAGCAACAAATATACTTAGATAATTGTTCGTCAAGCTGGATGCGACTTGAAAATCATCAGTGACAAACCTACGATGAACAAACATCCGATGGATGAATTGCTCAGAATTTTCTGACATTATTAATTTGTCCCTCACTGAGCGGAAAGGCACAGACGTTCTACAGGAGGATCAGTTCCAAGTGGGATTGATAATAGTGGACCAGGAAAGCCAGCTTGTCCGTCTGATATCATTTGTAGGAGCGTCTGGCAGTCGGTGTCGGCACGGTCATGCCTAATTAGCTCGCAATTTATGAAGTACAAATTGCCATGCCAGATCTTCAGATCTCTTGTCGAGCATCACACGATCTTCGTTACGTAATAAAGGGTAATGACTGTCCTGACTTTGTAGCTCATTTATAGCTGGAAATAATCTTTAGATATGGTCAGTCACAAAACAAACCGACGCAATGAAAAATATCCGTAAACTTATCATTGCATTCATTCCCAGAAAAGTAGTTAATTGTAGCCAGTTTTATCGGTACCAGACTCACTCACCACCAGAAAATTGTTTAGGCTGAGGCTCCAGGACCTTCCTCTCTCAGGATGTAAAGTCGTGAACCTGAAGAGAACCTCGGCTCTGATTTTGAACGCTCAGTATCGAACTGTGGTCATTCTTGAGTGAATGTGTTATAGGGATCAAGATTACATTAGGAGCGCTCGAATTCTAATGGTAGCCTGTTTATTATATCACTCAACATTTGCGATACGGCGTTGTCGTACGAAAAGAAATGTTGTACGAAAAAAATGAAACAATTAAACATGGCATGCGCCCATTAAATAAAATTAAAAGGAATTAATAGGTATATACAAGTTTGCAATAATGATGAAAGCGTAAATACAAGTAGCAAAATAACGATTTATAAACATGAAAACGGTAAGCAAAGACATTAAAACATTTCCAAAAAAATTCTAGCATTACAATATTTAACGAACTCCCACGTAGCTTATGTATCAGCTAGCGTATACATTGAATGGTCAACTGTCAGTCACCGCAGACTATATGGGACCGGACTGCACGGTGCTGCGCGATCGGAATGTTTTCATTAGTGTCCTGTAATAATAGGTTGCATGTGCTCTAAACACACAAAATCAGCCATAAATTTGAATAATACCTGAGCCGACCATAAATGAGGTGTAATTTGGGGAGAAAAATGTATCCTGTGACCGCCGAGTGTGGCTGCGCTGGTTTTTATTGGTTTTCTTATTCCTGGTATTGAGTGGTTTCAGCTTACGTTAATATCAGAGAGAATTACTTAATTTGAACATTGGTAACTAAAGTTGGTATATGCCGCATAATTCTAGAATTGTATTTTTCTACAGCTAACGGTGAAAAATTTTGTCAGTTGAGAAAGTATTTGAAATAAAACAGTGCGTCATTTCATATTATTATAATATGAACGCAGATTTGAAAAAGTGATTACCAGCAAGCGTGATAACTTTTTCCTGTTAAAATAAAGGTCATGGCAGTAAAAATATAAATTCTTGTTGTTTCCTTATTTTGGTCGCACTGTAATTTAATTTAGTTATTAATTCCAATCTAGTCGAGAACAAAGGAATGTTTCCATCGTACAAAAATCTTATACGCAATAATAATCTAGTATTAAGCAACATTCGTGAGTTCAATTCACGCTACGAAATTGAATGCAAACACAGTGAGAAATTCCCAAGGAAAGAAATTCTTGGACAATTTCGCTCTCCATTTTAAGCGAGGACTTGTGTAAGCGAGCGACGCTTAATAGAGAGTCTCACTCAAATTGCCGGGCCGAAGAATTGCCCAAATAATTAAAAATTCTAAAAGTTGGGCTCGTTGCGGTGGTTGTGTGCAAATTTGAGTCTCGGAGTCTTCTTCAAGGGCTCAATATATATGGTAAACGGGATCTGTTGGAGCGAGCTAGTCGACTGTGCCGCGATCTAATGAAGAGATGACGTCCGCCCTCGTGCGCGCTGCTACTCGATGACTTCACCCTTTCTCAGATCTGAGGGCTTGAAAAAGTTACGATTAGGTCTTTGGTTTGCCCGGGAAAAACGAGTCTGAATGAGGAGCTTCTATATGATGTGTTAACAAGAAAAATATCGTAATTAGTTTCCATGAATATATAAAGAGAGTTTTTAAAAGTATATGTTTTATTAGAAATCTATGAGCACGTGAACTATCTCAATTCAAAAGACTTAATGCAGATTCTAAACCCGAACAGACATGGATGCCTGATCTTTAAGATCATTGAGAACATGTAATTCGTGCCATTTTATTCTCTCGCAGTCAGTTTTGAACCCAAATTAAGACTAGTCATGACAATTGAAATACGTATTCTTTGGGCCTTAAAAAAATGTGAAGATTTCCACACTGTGTTCACGAGGATTGTTCACAAGCTCAAGAACTTTGCATTACAAAATAAACAAATTTTTCATTGGAATGAATTTTTACACTGAAAAATACAATGATTTTTTCACACATACTAATAATATCGATTATTCACGAAGAACAGACTATAGATTATTCTTCTTGAATTTGGATTCTTCGTAAATAATATGGATCATTTATGATATAGATATAGATTGTTCGTGAAAAATATGGATCTTTCCGGTTGAAAATGGATCCTTTTTTGTGATATGGAAACTGCTGAAACCGTATGGATACTTCGTAAAGAATAAGGATTCCTAGTGAATAATATGCAGGTCCTTCGTTCGGCAATAATATTAATTCACTGACAATAGAAAGAGGGTTAAAATTATAATGAACAATCGAAAGGCACGAAAAATTTATAATTACCGTTTTTTCTCGTGCCGCGCACTCAGCTAGTTTGAACCCCGGTCGCCTCGCTGCACGTCGTTCATCAAATTTTGAAATTTTGCGAGAGGATGTTTAGGATGTTTATCGTTGTGCACGTCAGTAAATAGTGTATGGATGTTTATGTGTACATGTGAACATTGTATGAAACGTTGAGCTTCATTGTGGAACCTGAAGAAAGATCAATATTTTACCAAGCTTATTCTTATTAATATTTTGAATTAGTAACTCGAGAAATTAAGGCTAAAATTTGTCTGCGAATTGAACAATCATACACATGAACAATTTGTGTGATGGATTTATTGTAGGAAAAAATGATTCATCAAGTGATTTTCTAAGCACGAATAACACAAACTTCACACTTTTTTAACAAAAGAACATGTATAGATTAGATGAAAATGATTTATTGCAATAATATGAACACTATTATTACCTGTACAATAACACTCCCGGTCTCCCCCAACCCTCCCCATCTTGACCCGGGGGGCGGCGCCCCTCAAACGACAGCCGCGACTTCTTCCCCAAGCGTCACTGTTTAAAAACCAACAAAGTGCGTACAATAAAATGGTGTCCTTCCTTCCTGGCGACGGTCCCCTCGGTTTTTCCTTCCTGTCCTAATTCATATCCGCTTTTATCCCTCGCTCTCGAGCTGCTACGGAAGCGATTGTCATATTTTAAAAGCCCGGCACTGAAGAGTGCACGACACTTGTGATACTGCGCGCATTGTGTGTGAATTTGTGCACGCTTTTTTATTGGCAATAGCGACCAGAACTGCAAATAATTTTAGGTTACGACACGCGTTCAAATTTGTCTTTGCTTATTCATCTTTTCTGCTGATTTGTTGGCGTATTTTTTTGACAAATTTGTCGCATGATTATTTTCGTTTCACTTGATTTACTCAGCATTTGCATTTTACTGCAAGGTCAATTGAATATTATTTACATATTGACCATTGATCCACGTTATATAAGAACTATGAAATAACAGATGTATTTGATGAGTGACCAAATGGTCCAAAAATTATTGAAAATAGTAATTTTGGGTCAATAATGCCGTACCTCGATGCTTCACCGCTAAGAAAACGGCCAAATATGCGGCCGTCAGCAGCAGCCTTGCGCAGCTAATTTATGAAGACGCTGTTGCCCGCGGCAGAGTTTTTCTGCTTGACAGCTTCGAAAAAATGTTTGTCTGATCACCCTGAGTGGCGTGCGCGGTCCGCAGCACGCGCCGCCCTCTGGGGAAAATTATAATTATTCCTCGAATTTTCCGGTAGGACAAACTTTTAAAATCGGTTATAAAGGATGATGAACGCAGTCTAGAACTGATATGCAGTATCGCTTTCATTTTCATAGTTGTAGCTGAAAGAATAATGGCCAGTTGGAAAATATTAATAATTCAATCATTTTCAGTACTAGTTTTTTGGCTTTACGTTGGGAAGCTTTTTTGAAATGAAGTTGCTAATACATTTTTCTGAATTTTCTAAGCTCCTCATCATCTTTTATGAACTTATAAAATTATTTCCTGCATTTTCGGGGTCAATTTTTACTAACATGAAAATGCTGAAAGAAGAGTGTTTTTGTCTCCATATATATCGTCTTGACGACTGAAAAGTCGTTAACTAATTTAAAAGCTAGTAGCCAATTAAATGACCAGAAACGAAAAAATTTAAATCTTTCGCTCAAGAATGCAAACAATAAGCTCTTCGTTAAGATAATGTTCAGATGCCTACATGTATTTGAAGTAGCAAATGAATATTTTAGCTAACAATTTGAATATGTTACGGTGCATGATATATCGCAAGCGTTCATTACAATACAGAAAGCTGCTTAGCCTGCAATGTTGTAATTCTGCTATGGCCGTAATGTTGCAGTGCTGCTATGGCTGTAATGTTGCAACGCTGCTATGGCTGCAATGTTGCAGTGCTGCTATGGCTGCAATGTTGCAACGCTGCTATGGCTGCAATGTTGCAGTGCTGCTATGGCTGTAATGTTGCATTGCTGCTATGTCTGTAATGTTGCAGTGCTGCTATGGCTGTAATGTTGCAATGCTGCTATGTCTGTAATGTTGCAGTGCTGCTATGGCTGTAATGTTGCAATGCTGCTATGGCTGTAATGTTGCAGTGCTGCTATGGCTGTAATGTTGCAAGTGAGACACGCTAAATAAATGTGAAAGAATCTTGCATTTCAATGTGATATGCAGCTGCGATCAGCTTTGGTCGTTTGACCGTTGTGTTAGACGGCAATGTTTGTAAATAAATTCAATGATAAATTCAATCTAACTTTCATAGATCAAGAAAAATGGATCCTGTATTTAAATAATCAGTGACCATTACATGGATAACTGACTCTTGGCCGACGATGATTCGGCTAAAATTTCTCTTCAAGCTCACAGGGGGAGATCTGAGGTGGAGTGAGTGTATGTCGCGGTCACAACAGCAACCATGTATAGTGCGGCGCAGTGCAGCTATTCATGTGTTTGGTCACAATAGGCACATTATGGCAAGATTTTTAAGAAGCACGTGACCTGTGAGGGCGACACGTCGCACACGACGAGGGTGACGCCAATGGAAGAGCCGCGGGAGGCATGACGCGCGTGGCGAGACGCCGCGCAGAATAACGAGACCGATTCGCGCTCATCGATCGCTCTAAAGTGCGTGATTTTTAACGCCCAAACGACGAAAGCCGTTCAAAAATACGGGAAATGTGTCGGGAGTCCTTGCCATCTGATGGAATTTCTTCAAGTTAATTCGTATTTCTGTTAGAACATATTTACATCACTGTTATGAGAATGAGAAAAATTCCTTATCGTAATGGCATCCTGAAGTTTCTTACTAGCCTATGAGAGTATTTAAGCAATCAATAGTCAGGTATATTTGAATTGCAAGATTGTTCGAAAAATTATTGTTATGTTATATTTATATATTCTGTTATATTCATATATTATAAGGGTATTTACAAGTTGAATACAAGCGAATGCGAATATTAGCGATTAATGAACGTAGTAGCTAAGTCCACGCGTGAACACTCTTTGCTGCAGAAATAAATCAGGATTCGTATTTCATAAAACTTGTTAATTAAACTTTAAAAAAAATCATCAATAACTCTTCTTCGACTTTACTCATTCTTCATGATAACTCCGTTAAGTTCAAAATCAAACCTACCAAAATACATACTAATATAGTAAGTCTCTTCGAACTTTGCCTGTTTCTCTTCTGCTCTCGCATGATCCCGCTCAGGCAGCCCATTCATCGCGCTTGCAATTAATCGCAGGACGGCGGCTTGAAGCTCGCGTTATACGCGGTCACGAGAAGCGGCGTGAGGAACACAACGCATGGGTGTGTTTTGAAGTGCCGTGACGCGTAATGCGTTAGACGTGCATGTTATTGTTGTCACGGACAGACGTCTGTCCTTGAGGAGCATTCATGATCTTAACTCGATCTTATGGAGGCTGTGGATGGGATGGTATCATGACCCAGATCTGACCTCGATCTTCTATTTGCTGCGTGGATGTGGTTGGGCTGAAATTATGGCCGTAAATAGAACGCATACGTTGTACATATAACTTCATTATGAAAATGCAAGTTTTCTTCGATTTCATTGTCTAGTGGCAATGAACAGAATATACAGATTAAGATGTACCTGATTCATCTGATTGATCGCTGAGCATGTGCTGTTATGATGATAATCGGAAGTAATTAAAATACATCAAGTTTTTATTGAAATATTTTAATTTGAAGTCAGGGAACGAATCGTTACGAATAACAGGGAGTTAGTGGGAACTGATATTCCTTCATGAATGTTGAGACTTTCTTGCGGTGAGTTTTCAGTTTCTTCTCTCGGACGGTTGAATAAATTTCACGAATTAATATATACAGCCGATTTATATTTACTGTGTTAACTTCATATATTGTATCTCTACTGCAGGAATCACTCTTTCTAAGACATACGACGAAAGTCGCAGTCCAGTGTATCCATTGAAAAAGTTGGTCCGTGAGAGTAGGCTTGTGTACAGAGCGCACGTAATAAATATAGCAATTCTATTTAGTCTATTAAGCATACAACCTGAGCTCGTAATCTTGAAGCACCCTCTCACATTTTGGGATGCGTTCATCAAGAGGCTAGAGTAGCATAATAACTAAGACGCCTTCATAATACAATCCCATAAAGAAGGCGCTTCATCTCGCTATTCAGCAGGCGTCTTCTGGCTTCAGCGCCCCTTGCTCGTGCTACCTTGATAAAACTTACAGGTGGCTTATAAGTGGCTGATGAATGGCCGGTGGTCGGCCGGTGTAAACGTGGCTCTTATTTTGCCAAGAGTGTTAGCCTCGAGAAGAGCTTCACTCTTTCTTAAATCCCTTCCTTCCCTCGGTCGCTGAGACTCCCGCGCCGAGCCCGACACTCCGGCCTCGGGATTACAGCGAACTTACATTAGCGACAACCAGATGAAGAGCAACCTAGCCTGCTGCCCGACACACTAGCATGCCTATATGTTGTCCTTGCCCTACCTACTCATGGCTATATGTTGTCCCTGCCCGACACACTCATGCCTACATGTTGTCTCAACCCGACACTCTCATGCCTATATGTTGTCCTTGCCCGACACACTCATGCCTATATGTTGTCCCTGCCAACTCACTCATGCCTATATGTTGTCCCTGCCCGACACACTCGTGCCTATATGTTATCCCTGCCCGACACACTCATGCCTATGTGTTGTCCCTGTCCGACACTCTCATGCCTATATGTTCTCCCTGCCCGACACACTCGTGCCTATATGTTCTTTCTGCCCGACACTCTCATGCCTATATGTTGTCTCAACCCAACACTCTCATGCCTATATGTTGTCCCTGCCCGACACACTCATGCCTATATGTTGTCTCTACCCGACACTCTCATGCCTATATGTTGTCCCTGCCCGACACACTCATGCCTATATGTTCTCCCTGCCCGACACACTCATGCCTATATGTTCTTTCTGCCCGACACTCTCATGCCTATATGTTCTCCTTGCCCGACATACTCATGCCTATATGTTCTCCCTGCCCGACACACTCATGCCTATATGTTCTCTNTATTGATACTTCCACCTTTTGAAGAAAATGCGGAAAGAGCGTCAATTCCATTGTCTGAGTCAAAACCTTCATTTAAATGCTCATATTTCAATTTGTGGACTTTGCAGCTGGTGATGCTATAGATAGAACGATTGTCAGATAATTAGTGATTGGCTGAGGCATTATAAGGATGCCTCAAAAACAAACAGGAAGCCGTGGTGATGCTTATTGTGACGCGATTTCAAGTGATCATATATGTAACTTACCCGTGAAAGGGTAATGAGTGAAAATTATCTCGCAATATAAAGAAAAAATTGCATAACTCAACAGCAAAGCTGGCACAAATTTGTCTCATGGCTCGATGTTTTGGGCTGCACAGCCCCATAGATGTAACAGAGAAATGTCTAGATTTGACGTACTGTACCTACTGTTTAAGAGCACGCCCCTGCCAATTTTTTTCAACAGCTTCAACAACTATAACAAATGTAAAATAATATAATTGATAACTATAAGAAAATATTAGAAATATGAATTATATTATAAAAGAAAAAATATCACTCATCTGACTAAGCGAGGCGATGACGCGGGAGAGCAGCACGCACGACGCGGATGGTCACGTACGAGCCAAATGACCAATCGGACCTGGAGCCGCCGTCTCATAGTCGTGGCTCATCGTGCTAATCACGAGTACACTGAACTAGCACGAGGTCATCCAGCAGTCGCAGCTCATCGTGCTAATCACGAGTACAATAAACTAGCACGAGGTCATCCAGCAGTCGCAGCTCATCGTGCTAATCACGAGTTCACTAAACTAGCACGAGGTCATCCAGCAGTCGCAGCTCATCGTGCTAATCACGAGTACACTGAACTAGCACGAGGTCATCCAGCAGTCGCAGCTCATCGTGCTAATCACGAGTACACTGAACTAGCACGAGGTCATCCAGCAGACGCAGCTCATCGTGCTAATCACGAGTTCACTGAACTAGCACGAGGTGGTTATAGAACCACATGGCTTGATTAGCAACCTCTTCGTCTCGTCTAAAGTAGGAAAAGTTCTACGGTTTCCTACAATAATTCATAAGCTTTTATCTACCGCGCCAGCTAAGAATTTATATTTGTATGACGCCACATAATGAGAGTGAGGTCTGTTCTCATAGAGCAATTGTTAATGAGATTTAAATAAATATAGTTTGTGATTAAATACATTTGAAAGATCGGGAACATAATGGAATAAAAATTTATTTAAGTTGCAAACAAGAGTGAGCAGTTAATTTGCAATTAAACCGTCCAAACGAGCTTAGTAAAACCTCTTTTCTGTATTAAGTGTTGCACACGGAATGGACTCGCTTGAACATAACCAAATCTTATCTAATTACTTGGCTGTCATAGACTTGCGTTCTAAATAAGAGCCTAATTTTTATGTTTATATAACTCGTAACGTGATGTCGTACTCAAAGTCTCAAGTGCTGTGTTACTTCAAGAGTTAAAACACAAGAAACTCGTGTCAACTTATCAAATCTGAGACGTATCTTCCCGATATGCTAATGGACTCGATAAGATCCTGGCGAGCTTCCACTCGACTCACTATAGCGGTTCGAGGGATCGCTTAATGAGACTATATGGGGTGGGGGGATATATTATGAGTCACGAACCTGGCAATATGGCATAATTATAATTAACAATGGTTATACTTGATGATTAACAAGTTGGAAAATAAATGCGCCCTATATATAGATAATTAGATAATGAATTATAATTGCGCCCTACACACAATTAATTTAAATGTAAAGAATTTTTTCATCGTTAAAAGTGTTCATTAGACGAATGAAATAAAACGAAATGTGTCTTTCCCAATTTTGAAATTTTTTCATTCATTCATAAAAATTAAGCATCATGTCGATAAGCGTGGCTTGTGTGAATTAAATGAAATGGTCCAAGGAACGAAACTATATGCATGCAAAGTACTCCTTCGCTACTCTTGCAATAACACATTTAAACTGAGTGTTTTGCTATTTCAAATATAAGCTAAAATAAAACGAATCGAGTTTGGACATCGAATTATCATTAATAATAATAATAAAAGTTTTAATAATAATAATTATACTAATAACAATAATAATAATAATGATAATAATAATAATAATAATAAATTTTAGTATCAGGCGTCTGTACTCGAGGCTCGTTGAACAATTATCGCTTGCTTCCTATGATGTCATGCAATAAAAAGACTCGTGTAGCAAATAGTCACTTGCGAGTAATTCGTCAAGATCTCTTAGTGAGGGAATCGTCTAATTGATTTAAGACAGATTTGATGTGCAGATACGCTGATAAAGCAATGCTTCGTCTAATTGATTCAAGACAGGTTCAATGGGCACGAACACTGATGGATATTTTTCTTATATGACCTTTTCCCTTAATATTTTTATTGATGGTCTAGAATGTGCAAGGGTTTCTGATCTGGAAAAAAACCGCAGAGTTTAGTAATAGAAGTACAAAGTCATTCATTGGTACAAAGCTCATTGATAATATAATTATAACCCAGTGACAGTTCAGCTGCAAAACACGCCAAAAATTTATGATCATCCAGAAAAAATGCCCACATGATCTGATTGTAAAAAATTTCCAAGTTATAAGGCAAATAGATAAAATTATTGAATATTACCACCCATTACCAACTCACTGCAATTTCTAGGCCGTATATTGGCGACCTCATCATAAGCAGGTGCTTGTGACTTTCTGCCTTCGATACAGTTATAAATGTACGATGTAGTTGAAACTCCGACATCTTCAGTAGAAAATTTGTTTAGAAACTTAAGGTCTTTACTACAGCTGCATCTTTTGATGAAAGTTGAACTTCCTCAGTAACCGAAAAGTGTTGGGCGGTGGAAGAATTGAAATTTCTCTTTGTTTTCCTTTCGTACTTCAACATTCAGGGCAACAACTACGTGCTTACAGTATTTTTCTAAGTCATAATACTTTCCATGACACTTAATGTTCTAAGATTATACTTCTTATTTCCTTCTACTTATTTCTTAATGCTTATTCGCGTCGCGTCATTGTTAGATTACGCTGAGTATAAACATGGGGACATTGGTGAGTTTGCTCGCTGAAGAGCAGCTTGATGCGGTGGCGTGTCGAAGAAGATCGAGTAGCCGGGCCGCACACTTCTCTGTTGGCATTAGAGACTCTAGATTTGTGTTAGTTGGGAGCGCAGTTTGTACTCGACTTGATTTCGAGTGCATTAATAGGAAAACCTTTTGAAACCCGATACACTTCTTGTTGAGTCTGCATGAACTATGAAGTGCTGTTAGTTCCAGAGTCTGATAATAATGATGAGAGTTATGTATATATACGCTCTGGGCAGTGGAGCTTAATACTGGATTAATTTAACAAGATATAGGTATGCAAAATAATGCTCTCTATTACAAGCTGATGATATTGATGAGGTAAAAATATTTTTCTTAAAAAAATACCTTTACAATATTCACCTTCCTTATTCACACTGATCCAGTTAAATTGTCGTTTTCTTTGTGAATCATTATTTATAAAGGCAACAAATAGTTTCTTTCTCTTTTATATGCTTAAAACATCAACGGATATTCTTCAGAATTTGCATTTAGTTTCCACATTGCAGCTTGAGTACAACGCATTTCTGTCGAACTTGTTCGTCATGTTCGTCGTAGTGCGAGAGATCTTTGTGATGGTGTCTGATTTCTGTCAACGCAATGTTGTAAACGGCTATAAAAACACAAAACAATTGAACACACAAACGAACAAAAAATCATTGGCACACTCTTTTTCTTTTTTTTCTTTTCTGAGGGAGTTCGCATAGATTATGAAAAAATGTTTGCCTAAGGACCGTTAAATTTTGCTTATTTTTGGTCACATATTAGTAATTAACAAAATTCGATCATGCATAATATTGTTTGCTGTTTGATCGAATTTAGATGTTTATTATAGATATTGTGTGTTAAAGCAGTCCCATCATTGCTTTTACTCCTATAAACTATTTCGATGAACTGTTGCATGATTCTGGTGCCAGTGGATTCTACGGGAAAATAAGATATTAATGAAATAAAATTCAATATAACAATATGATAAAACAATGCAATGTAATATCTTGACAAATAGCAATAATATGAAAAATAAAAAGTTAACATTGTAGAATGACGGTTCTTGCATTTCAGAGATCTAAAAGTGAATCACTAGCTCGCATTTTGACTTTGGTTTCCAACGATGACACCATATAAGTATAAATCCAATCTTTCCTTATGTTCGAATAGGTCGTAAATATAGTTTTTTTTCGTATGGTATGATAACAATAACAAAGATCTACATTTCAAAGGGAAATGACATAAACTATGACTGTTTTTTGCGTCGCGTCACACGGGTCAGTGCGAGGAGATCACAATGCGTACATGTTTACTGCACGTTGACAACCTACGGACGCGCGTCTGTTGTGTCTACCAACACGCGCGTCCGTCCTCCGTTCGCCTTCGTTCCTGACTGCTTGTCTCCAACTTTATGGAAACAAAATATCTTCCTTTATTTGAATGCGTAGAGCTTTTCTGTTAAATTGGGTAATTCGTTTAAAAATTTTGGTCCAAATTAACACGATGATGTGCTGGCTTGTGTTATAGCCTGCATTGATAACCATACGTAAATTACTATAACGCGTTCCCGTAGAAGTAAGACTTTACGGTACCAAGCCTTGTCGTCCGAAAATTCTAAACTTAATTGTTTGCTATGTCTATTATTCAAGATTGATATGAAGCGGGAAGCAAAGGAAGAGTAATTATGTAACTAAGTTATTAACTTCATGTCTCTATATACTCTATTCGCAGAAATCTTGGATTTAAGTTCGTGTTCACGTGCTGGTGAAACGAATATGGCAAAAAACCGTAAAATTTGAGAAATAAATGTGTTTCACATGTTTTGAATGCGTTATTTTTATTGATGATCCAAACATGTGCAGGTATAATGCTTCAACATGCCCCCAACACACAAGTGGCACTGACAACTCATTTAGAATCGATTGGAATTTTACAGCGCGCGCTTCCGGTTCTTACAGTGTGGACTTTTCCAAGTGACTGCAAGGATCGGAGACGAAGCTCGCGATCATCCTTATTTCAAATTAACAACTATCGGTGGTTCATCGGTGGTGAAAGCGGCCATTCAGTGGCCGCCCATAAAACGGCCAAACCGGCCGCCCTCGCAGCAGACTTTGGCTGGAGAAGACGCGTGTCGCAGCACGGCTATATTGGCTCGCTGTCACGTGCACCGCGCCGACTTATCTCGCGCGCACAAAAGGCCCGCATTATTGCAGGCGGCGTGCAAAACGCTGAGTCCCTGGGACAACACTCGTCACTGATACGTGAGGCGGGCCGGGGCCCTCCAGCACCTAATTCACATTGACGCAATTGACGCCTAAAGCTAACATGGGAAGTCATCACCAATAGTTTTTTATTATGTCATATAAAGATATTTATTATTAAAAGCCATGATTTAGCTGCATAAACATTTTAACTGCATGTATAAGATCCACTTTTCTCAGCCACGTCTCTAAGCCAAATCTTCGAAGGTTATGGAATATAAATTAAATTTATTCAATGACGAGGAACTTTCAAAATGATCCAATTATCTGTAACCAAATCGGTGAAACTTTCATTTTTAAAAATAATAGAAAGACTTGATTCAAGGAATTAATCAACGAAATTTCCCAAGAACTATGAAAGTCTAAGCGTTTTTTTTTATAGAAAGACTTTCTCGAGCATTGTTTCATTATATTATACCCTCAAAACTGCCGAAACAATTTCGTTACAAAATTTTCACGACCAAAATATCGTAAAATTTCATCGTTTTATCATCCAGAACAACGTTCTCTGCAGCTTCCCCAAGTGAGCACAAGGCTAAGCAGCTCGACGAGGTATCCATAATTGCTATCGAGTGCAGTGCTGCGACGTGACGTTCATATGCGCCTCGTATCTCAAGTGTTTGGGAACTGGTGACTTAGCGAGGCTCCCACGTATACACGCCACGTATACGCCGCTGGTGAGGCTCCCACGTACACACGCCACGTATACGCCGCTGGTCTTTTGGCCATCAGGTCATGAGGGTGTTTGCTCAGGTTAGATTAGCGTGAGAAGAGCGATCCCACTTCACTTCACTGCAAACGAAAGCCGACTCTCTTCCTTGAACACTTATATCTAGCTTACGGTCAAAATCATTGCTTTATCATTAGAGGACAATCATAAAAAATCGATAATAAAAGATATACTCTTTAATAAAATTCCTTTGACAATTTAGGTACATAACATTTGTAATGGTTAATCATAAGGAGGTAATAACTGCGTTTTAGTTACAAAATATAATTCAAGGCGATTTCTTAAAGCAAACTTGACATTTTCGAAGCGTTTTTTTTTCCTTTTTGTTCTCTTAGCACTGTCAGAAGCTGTTCCCATCGTCACAATATTCAGTTAAGAGTGAGAAAATTATTATGGCTTTGTTTCACTTTGCAGAGACAAAGAGTGGCAATCGATGGCAATCCTTCATGCGGCTCATCAAGAGGCTAACACTGCGAGACAGGTAGCCAATAATCCTTAAATCAACACTCGTACACTGACAGCTTATTCATTATCGAGATAAGCAGCACAAACAATGACATCCGAAATTAACAGCGATTTTTGTCGCAGTCAGCGCCCTGTTCCATATATTAGGTGACGGAAGCTCGCTTCTATCTGAAGGTTCTATTATAATTCCGTGCTCTACAATATTCTGTAGGTGAAAATCTTTGATTACATCTTGTTATGATTATGAAATTTTTTAATTACATCTTTTAATGATTATGAAAATCTTTGATTACATTCAAATATAAAACTATTTATGTACATAAATTCAAATTTGTTCTATTTCCAGCTCCATTAATACAACTTGAACAAATACAATTAATTATTCCTTCAACAAAGGTAACAGTATTTTTACTGCAGTTTTTAGTCCTATTACTGCCGCTTCAATCGCTTCTTATGCTCCTATATACCGACGCCGACAAAGACTAAAACAGATAATGCTTTTACTATTGTTGTACAGTTTACTGTCACAGGAAGAATCAGGACAGTACAAGATATTTGGTATCGCGATCAATCACTCAAGGAAATAATTACAGAAATAAACTTGAATGGCTTTATAATCCGTAGAGTGCATTGTGTTAACGAGGTTTTCAGCGCATTGAAATTATTAAGTGAAGACACGCAAATGTGGATTTTGGGTCTGAAGGGAAGAATTACCAACCGATTAAAAACAAAAAAGAAATGAAATTTTAATTCAATAAAAAGTGGTCCTACTTGAAGAGATATTCACGATTAAATATCTCATCTAAATGAATTTTATTAATTTCCCATTTCATCACTATTCATTTCTTCAGCAAAAATAATGTAAACAGTATTTTAACTATTCTGCCGAAAGATTTCCATAAGATATGCGGATGGATGTAATAAATCACCATTCATAACTGATATTAGAAAATAATTGTAAGAAATTACTGGAAAACTCGTAGTCGGAGAAATAAACAAAAAGAATAACGAGAAATTCGCGGAAAGGCTGAGTATCGCGCAATTCTGACATAAAATAAGAAAATGAAGGACGAACTCATACGTGGTTTCAATAACAGCCAACCTGGGGGAACAAATGACGGCCGCATCTTACAGCTCCTGCAACCTGAAATCAAACTAATTTCACCCTTAGCTTAACGTTAAATGAATATTTCGTTGTCTATTACTCGTCCGCCGTTACTATACAGCCTGCACCACACGTAAACCTTCATATACTTTCATTACTATAAGTTTTACATAGAATGCTACCACTACAACCACAAGTATAATCCTAACCCTCACAATATCTCCTCAGCAGTTATTTCTTTTACCACTTTTTAAACTTTTACTACCTGTTTTGGTTCTTTCTACTACCACTGGTGCCAGCTTCTGCCAGAGTTGCTACTACTTTTTTTATTGCTAGAGCTACTACTGCTAAAAGTACATTTACTACTTGCATAACTATCCTCATATCATTTCTAATATCGCCCATACAGCTACAAATGCTACTACAGTCACAACTATAATCACTATTGTTTATGTCACTACTAGTACGTCACTGCAACCTTAGGTGGACCTACACAATACTGAAATATTCTTTATGGATTTTTTAAGTGTGTCCCTTATTCTCTACAACCCATGCATTTCTCCTTGTAGTGAAATGTTTACCGTAATACAATTACCATCACAATCATTACCACTACCACTGGTAGGGTGGTGAAGAAAACTCTCGTATTTCAGCCTCCAATTGTTAATGTGTGAGTAGTGTTGCGCGGCCAGAGCTTTTGGCAGGCCTCATTGATAAGACCTCTCCATTGTGACGTTGATCCCAGAGTATACTAATAAATGACGCGCCCAACACATCGATTCTGCTCCGCCACTGCCAACCCAGCCATACTCGCTGCCTCCGTCTGGTGTTCTCTGATGTGGACGTGAGGTCAGAACGTAGTGAGCCTTCCACTTCGTGTTTTACGGTTACTGATATTTTTCCATTTGATATTGAGCTGAAAAGCTAATTGAGAGCATGAAGACTATAACAGTTATGATGTATCATCGTTTCTGAACATCAGGGTGCCTTGACTTTGAACTCAATACGACATCATTTTGTTTGCAAATAAGCCATAACCTATGTTATGCGGTAATCTTCAACTCGGACACAATATTTTGACTTAATTTCCAAATTACAAGGAAAATCTAATTTTATAATTGATTTTCAATCTGACTTAACACTGCAATCAGGCAATTATAGAATAGTAAGCGACACAAATCTACCTACAGTATGGATGAATGCCAATGCAACAAATTTGACCATTTCCAATATTTTAGCTCTTGACTTTGGCATAGAATTAATCAGCGCAGACAAATCATTCACTAGGACGTCACGCGCAGCAGCTGCTGGACTGATATCGCTTGATCGTATTAAGCATTACCTCTGATGTGTGGTTATCAGCAACTCATCAGCAACCAGCGAGGGCGATAGGCTGCACAATATAGGATTAATAAACCCCGCGCGATAACACATGCGCAATCGCACACGTGGCCGTGTTTGGCGATCCCACGGCATGCAAGAGTCACACTCTATGAGAATTGGATGTTAAGAGTAACTTTATTTGTGAACTGAAGATCAGGAGTCACTCTATGAGAATTGGATATTACGAGTAACTTTATTTGTGAACTGACGATCAGGAGTCACTCTCTATGAGAATTGGATGTAGAGTCTAACCTTATTTGTGAACTGAAGACCTGCAGGAGTTCTGTGAATGAGAATTTGATGTCAGGAACTTTATTTGTGAACTGAAGATCAGGAGTCACAGGATGAGAATTGGATGTCGAGAACTTTATATGAGCTCTGAAGATCATGAGTAACTCAGCACGAGATTTGGGTTTCAGGGTCACTCTTTAATATAATTGAATGTCAAAAATAACTCTGTACGATAATTGGAAGTCAACAGTAACTCAATGAGAATTGGATGTCAGGAGTAACTTTAATGTTAACTGGAGATCATGAGACTCTCAAGACTCTGTATGAGAACTTGAGGTCAAGCGTCATGATGATATAGATTTTCATGTCAAGATGAATTTCTAATGAGAATAGCGAATGTCATGTGTAACTCTATTTTTGAGTGGGAAAACTAATGCCATTCTTTAGTAGAATCGGTATTCAAGAATCACTGAGTATTAGTTGTGACAAGTCACCCAGGAGATGAATCGGACATGAATAATCATTTTATTCAAGAACTGAATTTCAGCATACACTTTCTTTCAGAGTTTCATAGCAAGAGTCGCTCTTTATGAGTATTGATGATCACGATTCATTCTGTACGAGAATAGAAGATCATGAGAATTGAATGGAAATGAATGAATTGGTTTTTTGACCACCACTCTGAATGAGAATTGGAGGTCAAAAAACAATTCTTCGATAATTTCACGTCGAGATTCACTTTTACCAGCGTTTGAGGCCCAATTAGGTCACTCTGCGAGTGCATGAGATCAAGAGAAAGAGTTAATCTGTAATAGAATTTGATGTTAAGATTGACTATGTACGAGCATTGAAGAAAAGTCACGCAATATAAGAGTCAAGCAATTTAAATTAATATTTTATATCAAGTTTCGTATTAGGGGACATGTCATATATAATGTCTTGTGATAGTCGACAATGCTTCGTTGGCTAGAAAGTTTCTAAGACATTTATTGTTCTGGCAATGATTTATTTGAGGGGTAATTTTTATTTTGCTCCAAATCAAAAGCGTTCTTAATAGCCTGTTTATAACATAATTTTATTTTTTTTATTTAAATAACAGTATTGCTACAATTGATTGTGATTGCATCGTTTCTTTTGAGAGATTGCATTGACAATAGTTCAATGGTTAGGGATTGTTGATGTACCTTGTAAACGATTGGCGTTCAGAGGCATATATCAATTGCTCATCGTAACTCATCGTTTTCGATGTGTTATAATTAGATTCATTCAAGAAAAAACTTTTATACCCTGTGAGAACTTACTAACGAGTCAGAATTGCGTCCCCTATTATTCGCTTCATAGCTTGCTCAATCTGCCTAAATTTATCAATATTTGAGAAATGTTTGTAATCACTCCTTGTTTGTAAACACTAACTTGACTACCATTATACTGCCCCTAACATTATACAAATTATCAACAGCTTCTATAAAATTTTATCTTTCTTGGTTTGCTTTTGAGTTAATCATCTTGGTTGTCATTCATATAACAACAAAATCTATACCGTTATCAACAGTTTGATGGTTGTTTACCGGCTTATGACCTCTAACTTAGGCGTTATGGCTGTCATTCATATAGCCACAGAATTTATACTTTGATCTACAGTTTGATGGCTATTTGCCGGCTTATGACCTCTAACTTAGGCGTTATGGCTGTCATTCATATAGCCACAGAATTTATACTTTGATCTACAGTTTGATGGCTGTTTGCTGGCTTGCGACTTCTAACTTAGGCGTTATGGTGGTCATTCATATAGACATAGAATTTATACTTTTGATGGGTGTTTATTTGCTTGTGAAATCCAAGTTGATCATCTTAGTTGTCATGACGCTCTCTGCCTCTGAACGGTCAGGCAAGACACCATCTTGGCCGAGGAGTCAAATAAGAGCATCTCAAGCAGCGGATGATTCCACTTCAGCTCGTGAAGAAGAGGCCTCCAATTCTACGAAGGGTTGACTTCACGATGGAATGTCCTCTTGATTTTATTTGTTACATTTTGAAGTGACCAGTTTAAATTTAAGCTACTTTTAATGAGTACATCGATCGTTTATGTCTCGGAATTAATTCTTAATTGGAAACCCTGTTGCGATTGATGAGAAATAGTAAAAAAAAGTTTACTTGTGTTACAGGTTTACTTTTCTTAGATCATTTAGAAAAGAAATAAGAAAATGCTAAAAAAATTATTCATGAGTACACGGCAGAATTTTGGAGCATTTTTCTCATAAGCTCTTCAGAAAGTTTTTTCAAGAAACACGTCACCAATGCAATTATATCCCGACGATATCTCACACTTGAGGCATCGAAAGAATTTTCTCACCGATTTAATTTAGTTGCAAAAAGAACAAGGGACGTAACATCAAATGATATTTATTTTTCATTTATTCCTGAATCATAACTCTCTCACAATGAAAATTCAACCAACTAACATTCATAATCTCTTGAAATAATCTTGGGCGTACTGAGGGTTGATCAAACGCCCATAAACGGTGAAGATCACAACCAGAAAAACGTTCAAGGTTTATCATCATTCCTCGAACTGAGGCGGGTGAGAAGAGCTGCAATTGAGCTGTCTCGAGAAGGGCCCAGTTTATACACTGTTTGTAAGCATGTCTTATTCGTCTCGCTGTAACAAAGGCATCAGAACTGAAGTCTCCAGAAGCCCTTGGCTAAGTCAACACTCGTCGCCCAAGAGAATGATGCTAGCAAAGATTCAGTCATGATTTGGACCTCAGATTCTCCCTTTATTAGACGATGCCAGTACGACTCTTTGTGTAGTTCATTCTGACAAAATATAAGTCGACTTTTTCTCGGATGAAACCAAGACTCGAGCGCTATTTTCAGTATGAATATCACACTCGAATAGTTTCATCATACATTCTTTGCAGATTTTGAGAAGGAATGAAAAACTCTGAAACTTTAGTACTACTATTCCATGATCTTGCATAGACAATGTTCTTTAAATCAGGCTCTTTGATTTAGAGACACAATTGAGTTTATTGAGACACAATGACTGGTTTATCGACTTAAGAACCTTAGCCGTGATGTTTCAAGTGACAAGCATTCTCTGACGAACACGACCTGCCGTGCGTCGTGCTGCAGGCTCGTTACGTACCGCAGCTCGCTGCGCCCAACATCTCTCTTCGCTGAAAAATCTTGACAGTTCAGGGTTGGGGAATAACTTCCTCATCACGCTACGAATGAGATCATCGTGGTCTTCTTTTTGCGCTTTTTTATTTCAAACTTGAGAAGTTTGGGAAAAAATTCGTTGTTACTCTGAAATCGCGTTTCAGCAACTATTTCCGAACTGCATCAATACGCGACTTATGTGTCTAACACTAAAAGACTTTGAAAATACCGAATTTTTTGACGGGCTTCGCTCTAGTAAAGAAGATTACCTCTATCTGCAGCATCAAGTCTGAACTACCCACGCATACCATCAACTGTATCGATTACATACTTTTTGATATTAAAAACGTTGTCACACTGTGATGTGATCACACACTGACTGTGATATGATCATAGCCTGACTGTGATGTGGTCACACTCTTACTGTGATGTGATCACATTCTGACTGTGATGTGACCACATTCTGACTATGATGTGACCACACTCTGACTGTGATGTGACCACACTGTGACTGTGATGTGACCACACTCTGACTATGATGTGACCACACTCTGACTGTGATGTGTCGACCACACTCTGACTGTGATGTGACCACACTCTGACTGTGATGTGACCACACTCTGACTGTGATGTGACCACACTCTGACTGTGATGTGACCACACTCGGACTATGATGTGACCACACTCTGACTGTGATGTGCCCATTCTCTGACTGTGATGTGACCACACTCTGACTGTGATGTGAACTCCATATTGCTGCATTATCACTCCATATTGGTGCATTCTCACTCCATATTGGTGCATTATCATTCCATATTGGTGCATTCTCACTCCATATTGATGCATTCTCACTCCATATAGGTGCATTCTCACTCCATATTGGTGCATTCTCACTCCATATTGGTGCATTCTCACTCCATATTGATGCATTATCACTCCATATTAGTGCATTATCACTCCATATTGGTGCATTCTCACTCCATTTTAGTGCATTATCACTCCATATTGGTGCATTATCACTCCATATTGATGTATTATCACTCCATATTGGTGCATTCTCACTCCATATTGGTGCATTCGCACTCCATATTGGTGCATTCTCAATCAATTCTCAACAGAAATAGAAACATATTTCCAACTGTGATAACGGAATAGTGGTCAAATAATTTAGTTTGCATCAGCAGGATCATTCAATAGATAACCGACGGAGACCTCTGTACCTACTGTAAATCAATCCGAATACTAAAATTAACCCAAATACTTTGTTGAGTGAGGGGCGCATATGCAATATGACTTTGTTAACTAATGCTAAGGTACCTGCGTTAAACTTCTTTAAAAACATATAATTTTTTCTGTTATTTTCAGGCGTCTAGTATTCAATGGAATCGTTATGCATCTAAAAAATTATCTCTTTTCACTGAGTACTTTTTTCACAATGCATTCCTGATTTATTGCACCCTTATTAGAGAAGTATTTGTTGGTTGTCCTGTTTATCTATTTGATAGAGTTTTATGTTTTTCTTCCTTCATCCCTCCATATCCTTCACATATGCATATAGAAAATTTTTATTCATCACATCTATTTCTCGTGTATGCTTTCATTTCCTCCACAATTGACGTTTCTTCCGTTTTCTTTCAAATTCACTTGAATATTTTTCATGTATTTTCCATCCTCGTCATCGCTCTCTAATTAAGCCCACTTTCTTGTTTTTTGCCCGATTTCCTTGTTTTTGCATTGTAGGAAATTATTTATTTTACTCGCACAATACCAAACAGTGACTTTTTTGCCAGTTCAAATTCAATCTTTCTATATTTTAACGCAGAAATGCGTTGCAGTGCGATTGCAATTACAAGGCCAAATGTGGAAATATTTCCAAATGTAGTTTTTTTAAAGACATGCCATAACCACGCATGTTATATATTCGCGTCATGTATCAAGATTCTGTGGCCTATATTCCTACAATAAACAACTCTTCAAATGAATGACATAAAGAAAGAGATGAGCAACATCGGGTGAGCGGCCGAGCTATGCTTGTGTGTATCGTTGCCATCGTATAATAAGGTATGAGACGACCAACCATCAGCGAGGAAGGAACCAGAAGAAATCGAAATAAATGGCGGTATTATGCATGGTCTTTCGGTAGCCCCTGGAATCAATGAGCAGCAAATCATCACGTTCGCGAACACATCAAATTAAGCATTCTAGTATTCCTACGCAATGGCATAAATAGGTTAGATTACATGAGGGTCGGAGAAGAGATCGCAAGCAGCGAATTCTGGACTTGCGGACCGCATTGCCACAACACAAGCCGACCGGGAATCTCCTAGAAGGACGAAGAACCGACTTGGAGATCCTTTGGAATTTGCAACAGTCAGCTGATTCCCGAACCATCCAATTCCAGTGGACATGGAATTAATGATGCACTCGAGTATCCCAAGCCCTGGACATCGTTCCAGGCTTGACCCTATGGACCGCTGGAATCAGAGTCGGTGTGATCCCACTAGATTGCTTCTCTGAAGATGTTGGAGTCGCTCTCTGTAAAGCCTGCCTACCAGCAGAAGCCAGTTGCTCTCCGTCTTTACTTTACTACAAACTGACCAGGAAAAATTTCTCTGCACTTTTATATTTAATTAAGAATAAAAATATTCATGGCCGTCAAATTGGAATTAATTGTAAAATGTGTACGCAGCAAGAGCTGCTTATCAAGTTTCATCTCAGATTATGAAAACACACATCGAAATTAAAGACGCGAGTCCTGGACGACAATCACAAGAAGATAATTGGAGATAAATAAACATTAATGTCAGCATATGAACTGTATGATCAAGTAGTGTTTAAATATTCATATCAGGCGAACATCACGAGAAAATTTGGTTAAACTTGATTAGGAAACAACAAATACGAATAGGGTATTTCAGCAACTTGTTGATACATATTTTTTAAGAGAGAATGAACGCGGTCAGAGCAAAGAGATCACGTAAAAGTATGGTCTAGAGCAGTAAAAAAAAGTTCTGGTCATAAAGACCTGAGTGGAAAAATAGGCTATTATAGTGTAAAATAAATATACATCATCAATGCATGGTTACGTCTTATCGAAGTAAATTTTCGAACTAAGCTTAGGTTCTTTGCAAATAAATCGCAAAGAAGTAATACAACGTGGCTCTGAGTATGAAGGTATCCAAGATATAGACAAAGTGGGGGGTACGCTGGGTGACGATGGGGTGGAGATGTTGTTCCCCCAGTCGGATCACACTCCGCTGACATGTATTGTCGATTACGGAGCCTCCGTCCGAAAGCGAATATTGGCGACTTGGAATACGAATTAGGAATAACGCCAGCCTCTGATTAGGAACCAAGAAAAACGACGTCGTCTGCACAAGCAAAGTTGCGAGCTTCTTCCTGCGCTGCCTGAATTCCATGATGAATTTCCGCGCAGAAACTCATACGTCGAATTGGGCTGATTCTTGGCCTCGAGCGAGGCCAGTTGCTTGAAACTTTCAAGAAAAAACTGTGTATTGAAATGCATTTGGATTGCAAAATAAAATAATTTACATGAAGTTTCTTTAATTACCAACACTATTCCTAAATTAATTTTTTTTTCAATATCCCATATATATTTTGTTACATCCACAATGCAAATTTCTTTTCCATAGTGTGAATATTATTGTTGATTACAAATACATTAATTTCTATGTTCTGATTTATACTTTTTGTATACTGAATTATTGATGTATAAGCTCTACGGCACCCAAGAAATTGAACATTTCAACTCTTATCATGATCCGGCAAAAGAGCGCGAATATTTATGAAACCATTCATCGTGTATATTTTATGTATAACAAAATTTAGTCATGAAAATGTTGCCAATGCGCCGCAGTCTGTAAAACCAAATGCAATCCTGAAAATGTTTCCAATGCGCTGTAATCTGTATAACAAAATTTTGTCCTGAAAATGTTGCCAATGCGCCGCAATCTGTAAAAGCAAATGCAGTCCTGAAAATGTTCCCAATGCGCTGTAATCTGTAGAACCAAATTCAGTCTTGAAAATGTTGCCAATGCGCTGTAATCTGTAAAACCAAATGCAGTCCTGAAGCCAATGAACAGTAGTCTGTAGATATTTTCTATGAAAAGATAGACTGGAAATTGCGTGATGACGATGGTACCTGCTATGTAGGGGTGGCACATTTGATAAACGAGTCGCATTTCACCTTCAAAACTTCCACAAATTGTCGGAATATTCTTCCATAAGCACAGAACCGAGCTATATAACTGTGCAAAGCCTCCACCAGAAACAAAAGAGTTTGGAGTAACAATGCCGGCGAGAGAGAAAAACACGAAACACTTCCATGAGATCCTGCAAAACAAAGCCCTCTGGAAAACAACTGGAGGGACCCACTCATTTCAGGCTCGTTTTTAGCATATGGATGATGTTTTGCTAGTTCCGTAAGGGAACTAAAGCGCCTGTCTCGAGTGTTTGCACGCAGACCTTCTGTTTTAATTGCTATTCAAGAGAGATTGTTGCCGCCATTAGCTACTCTTTTCACGAGTAACTCAGCCTACGAAATTTTTGGACAATGTGGCAATTACGGTGGCACACCGAAGCGTTGCGCGGCGAATAATTAATCTCACTTGAAAGACTTGCCTCATCAGTTCCAGAGCCCCGAAATGATGAAGAACTGTTCTCTGATTCCATGTTTCATTAAAGTACACAGGCACTCGCAATTAATTCAACCATGCTCGCAGCAAACATATGGAAGAGAAGATTTTGTAATACAGAAACACAAACATGTAATGCGTACCTGCGCCATTGAATACCGACCCCCACAAAATCATTTATATAACCACCACCATCACCTCTCAGCATCACCACTACGCTGCAGAATATCACAAAAAGTGATGCACGGGCGATAGCATCAAAACAGGAAGCCCGGTAATGAGATGGTGTCTCTCATGGTTACCGTTGAATTCAATTATGTTGATAGGTCGGGCGATTGCGGCGCGCTGCCATCCGCTGGCGTCGCCTCGTGTGTGGGGCTGCGAGTGGCTGGCGGATGTCTCCACGCTGCTCGTCTCAATTGCTGTCAGGCCCTTAAACGCTTCCAGTGAGACACTGAAGTCCTAATCACTTGTTTTTCGTACAGTAAACAATTTATTTTTCCGGATTATCGAATGGTTCCATCCAATATTTATTTGTTAGATAAATCCAGTTACTTAAAAATGATTTAAGGTCAATGTTAGTTTTTGAATTTTTTTGCTGTAAATCATCCTTTAAAGGTTAAAATATGCCAATAAAGAAGTAAATAGTTTTATTGAACAACTTAGACTTGAAATTGGATTTTTTGTATAATAAATTAGTTATTTGAGGCACAAGCAAGCAGTAATACACACCACATTGTTTCTACGTCTCCCCATCTTATGACATCCGGTGGTGGGAGTCCCGGTGGGCAATTTTTGACCCGTCTAAAGTCCGCCTCGGCCACAGCCCCAAACTCGTGTTGCTGAAGTTCACAACACGCGGGGCTCGCGTTACGCGTTCTCCCACGACTTGTCTAAACTGCGGTTCTCAATTTCAGTAACGACCTTGAGGAAGGTGCGAACTTTTGCACGTCATCGGTGAATCATCGACGGCCTACCGCCGGCACTATGAGCGCCGGCACTATACTGCGCTAACAGTAATTCTTTAGAGAATAATTTAAACTTATATAATTATCGCGAATTCGTGCAATTCATTTGTAATTTGCAAGCTCTCGTCGACTCGCACTGTCATTGAATGGGTGTACCAGGAGTATTTCGTGTGGGATGGACGTTCTAGGAGTAGTTGGTGTGAATGTAATTGGAGTAATTTGTATGGGTGTACTATTACTTTGTATGTGCGCCAGAAGTGCTCGATAGGTGCATACTAGGAGTACTTTGAATGGCTGTACCAGGTAAATTTTGTACAAGCATATATAGCAGCTTATCATTCAATTCTATACATGGTACTTTTATATGAATTTTGTTTATGAAGTCTTATTTTAACGTACTATTTGCAGCCAATAAATAAAAGTTCAATGAAGATAAACCAAGAGTGTGCACTCATACCGAATAATGAATACTTAATTCGTTTACGTCACGGGTAATCACAAAATCCTCTATTTGATCTTCATTGTGTTTCGCATTATAAATATTGTATTACAATTTATATGCAATTTTCAATTTGATAAGATAAAATATATTTTGAGAATGCCATCCATTATCTCTGGGCTTGTCATTTTCTCATAATTTGGTTTACTTGGCAATCGCTTGGCACGCGAGTATTTTTAGCGACCATCAGAGCGATGCAGCTCGTCTTCTACCAAAACCTCTTGGACAGCAACGTCAACACTGTGGACAATTGGCTGAAGCTTGTCCGACACATGCTGCTTCCCACACTTCGAGGAGCCTTCCTAATGGAGATGCTTCCCCAAATGCTATTTTGTGCCTCTAACGCCCATGTATAAGTTGCCCTCGTCCCATGTATTGGGAAAACATCGAACTGCCCAATAGCGCCAGCTGCGGAACAAATTCTCCTCGTTGAGAGGTCAAATTAATCCTCATATTTGACGGGATTATTCTTAATGTGAACTCGGTATGTGGATGAGGGGGAAAAATATAATCCTTCAAATAAGATAAGAGATATATGATTATGTAACGCATAAAAGATCACATTCATAATTGAGTATTCAATTTCAGTAATTTTTTAAACAGTTGCTTACTTTTTAATGAACAATGGGTTTCCTTCCAGTTATTGTTCTGTGAAATAAAAATATTTGGGCAGATCTTGATTTATTTTAAATGATTTTCAGCATTTATATTAAGGCGGCCGGCCAACCGATGGAATATTAATAACAAGCAGCAATTTTCTAGCTGATATCTCGGCAAGCGGCAGTCCAGTTGGTTCATCAGTCGTCCATGCATGGCATCAAGCACTTCGTGAAATGGCAGTTTAGGCAGCAAAGTTAACTCTAACAATGCATGATGTTATCATTGAATTTTAAAGTTGATATTGATCTTCTGGTGTAATCTAATGTTATTCTGTTCTGAAGTCTGAGTTATTTTCCAAGAGTGTTGTAATATCATCCTAAACAGCGATGTTATAGCTAGCCTTGGTGCTATCAGGAACTCTGATATTGTGGTTTAAACAGATGTTGTCGCGATTTCTGACATTATAATGAAGTATTTAATGGACAACTGTAAAGTAATGGATGAAAAGGATCGTTCAGTTCAGAAAACTCAGTTTCCGCATAGAAGTTCTACCCGACACCTGGCTTCCTGATGTTCACTGAGCCGGCGATGTTATCGTAACGTTGATGTTATCGTTACACGCACCTCCCAGCGGGGGTTCTTCATCCCTCCCCTCTACACACATGCACAATACATCTATTAGTGACACTCGTGTCAATTAAGGAACTACCCCAACTACCTCCCAACACTTCTATAATTATTTCTGTTTTGTCGATGATTAATTATTAAAAATCTGATTTAACAATTTAAGTTGTTTGCTTCTATGCTTATTCTCATACCAATACACTATATAACAAGAAGTTATCGCCATGGGGAGAAAATGAACAGCTATTATTGTACATGGACATGGGAGTTTTTCAAATCTAGTATTTTATTGAAATAATTTTTTAAAAAAATATACGAATGAAATTTAATTTGTTTATGACACTGGGTATTCTGTCTTAAATTATTTCAGGTTTTCAATGTCACACAACTGCACCCACGTTTGTCCAAAGTGATGCGTAATTTTAATATAGAATGATTATAATTAAGTCATAGTCTATAATATCAAAAATTAACGAGGTCCTCTCTCATTAACCTCAAAGAATTATTTTCATATGAAGTTAAATAAATAAATAAATAAAATAAAGTTACTATTGAATGTTTATAGTATATACAACGACAGCACTCCTTAAAATAATAGTGGTTAAAGAGGACACTCGAATTGTTCGATGGATTAATTGTTATGCAAGATGTTACGTATATTCGTTTGACGAAGGATTTGAATACTCGATTTTTCGTCTTCTTTTTCTTTATAAAATCGGTTTCTGTAAACAAACGATTTACAGAGGTAAAAAATGGTTACATAAAATTAGTATTGCACATAAGGTATGATCAAGAAGTAAAATAAATCATTTCGAACATACATGTATAACACGATAAAAGTCAAATATACACGTTACATGGATCATTAGTATTAAAACACACGTACCAAACATTTCCTTCTTTTCAGTCTAGAGCCAACACCGCAACTGAAACTCTAGATGCTTTTAAAACTGAACTAAAGTTAAATGTCAGTGACACGCATGCATCAGGCGTACGAAATATACAAGAGAAGTGCAGTTGAGAACCAAGAATTAAACACACGTCTTGATTTTATTGAAATGCTGGAGATTTGTCATCAATTTTTAAATGCAATGTGCGTAAATCAAGTCACGTTGCACAATATAGGCCTGCACCGCACGAGGAGAAGCGAACGCTGAATCAAGCGATGTTTTTGAAGAAACAAATTCCACGCTTACGCGCTATGTATAAAATTTATTGGATAGGATTTGCAAGTTTCACAAATTTGAAGCAATTCTTTAAACTTTGTACAGTTGAAAACAAATTTTAGCATACGATTCTTAGAGTAGGAACGTGCCTGTAGTAAAAATCAGCAATTTCGCTTTGTCAGTAAGCGGACGTACTATTCGTTCATATTTTACTATTCACTTACATCACAGAGAGCTCCGAGATTCAGATCCAAGCTTCATTATATAGCATTATAGATGCGAGATTCAGATTTTACTTCATTATATATATAGCACTGTCAGCAAAGAGCTTGGAGTTCATCCTAGAAAGTGATGAGGTGCGATATTGCTGAGGATAGTTAAAAAAATATGCCCACGAACATTGTTTTGGGGTACTCTACTCATGACCCTTAATTCTGATGGATTTTTAACCCAGTCATCAGTTGCCACTCTTTTTTAAACTGAGAAACTTTCTGAAAGAAATGCAATTTCGGGCAAAATGAAAAGGATTTCACTAAAAAAAGAATGATTTCATATATTCTATGTCCTGAATCAGTTGCAGTCTTGGTGAAGAATAGCCATCGTGCATGTTGCTGGCTCCCAAGTCTAAAGAACATCTTGGAAAAAATATAAAATACCATGAGGTATCGCTTCAAAATTTGGTTTATGTACAGACACTACAATTTTTTAGCACCCTCGTAATAAATTTTTGTAACGCACGGTATAAATAAGCGCAATTGCAGCGCAGCATCTTTACGAGATGCGGTATAAAACCGGTCAACAAACACTATAATCATGCGAGTCTAGAACATGTTTTACGAAGGTTACAATTGTGTTCAACATTCTTTGTTTAATTAACAAACGTTCATATGGTTCCAATCAATATTCATTCTTAATTAATCAATAAATTATTCAAGCGAAGATGGCTCTAATTACTATAGATACCTTGATGAAATAACTATTGAGGTCAGCGCTTGTGCGGGCCCACAAGTGTGTTAATGTTGGATTTATAGTTAAATTATTAGTAAAAATGGCAGGCAGGAGGAAGCTTATAGTAGTTATCGGAAAATTAATACCTATTAGTCATTGATAAAGCAATTGACTTGCACTGTTAAATATAGGCGTTTTAGTCACAAATATTTTCTACTATGTTATTGGTGTCGTAAGCCAAGGTAATATGTTCTTCATGTTAGTTCAGGCAAGTCGATAAAATGAATTTCTTATCATTTGTTCATGGTTATCAATACTCAGCCAGAGAATGAAATCGATCTAACTGACGATTTGAACAAATATTCGATTCATCAATGCACCCTTTAATCCCGCCTTGAATATTAAGCAATTAACAGTTTATCTGAATTTTGTTCAGCTCTAGCGTTCAGCCTCTTATAAACCTTATAAACTTTATAAACTCAAAGCAAATTTAAGATAATATGTTGAATGAGTTGCTTATTTGAATTTTAATCATGTTCCCATCAACAAATTTCATAGCTTAATAGTGTAACAGGGCTTCAATCGTCACTAATACTTCTCAACATTATAAACGTCATGTTGCAGAACAAAGATAATAGGTTGCTTGTTTTCTCTTCTGAAAGAATATCTAGATAACTATACGGTGAACATTATTCTTGCGTTTAATCTCATAAATTATTACAGAAGAAAAAATGACCATCTATGCCACTTCTACTTAAATCAATCGAATACTGTTTATTGTATTTTTTTAGATTTCTCTAACTAATTAATATTATTCCATCAACGCACAATGAGTGCAAGTACTAATATTTATCTCATTTTGATCCTACTTGATGTTAGCTTGAGCTGCCCTCACATCAGATGCCTAATGGGAGTACGACACCGACCCAACGCATGCATCACACCGCATCCGCCCGCCCGTACGTCGCACAATAACAAACACGATATTGGGCGGCCAAGAAATGACACCGGCGGTCTGTTCGTTTCCGTGGCGTCGTCACGCTTCTCCGCCGCTCCGGAGGCCTCCCTCTTGTGGCTACCGGCGCGGCGGCCTCCTGCCTGGCAAGCACTTGTCGACCCTTTCGGGATTTTTGCATTCTTTGTGTCTATGTATCGGGAAAGTGGTCTTAGTTTGTGAAATCAGATAACTTTATGAAAACATGGATATTTGAAGAAAAATAGTTGATAAACAGTCTAGCAAGTATGCTAATGTTTTTCTAGTTCCCAGAAATAGCAGTAATAGAGGCTACCCTTAATGACAAATAATTCGCCATTCAGAAGCTACTTCATTTAACTCGCCGCTTGTCAATGAAAATCATATAATACAACTAGAAAGTTTTTCCGATTGATTTAGGAAGTTGTAGCAGCTTTGATTCAGTTTTTTTCTAACAAAATAGATCGTTTCTTTTGAGGGCCGGCGATCTTAGTGTTGTGGCGAAGTTGATGGCATTGACGTACGTTAGATCGATGGTTCTACCGTCATGGATCGATGGACAAATCTATGGTTGTCCAGCTATTTGATTGAATGATATTTTTTTAATCATTGAATGAAGAGGTGTTTTCTGATGAGATGTCAACAAATTTTTTATTCCACATATACACTCTATCGATTCTCTTACTCATTCATCATTCTTTCTGAAAATAGTAGTTTATTTAAACATCCATATTAAATTTTATTTATGATTTGGCAAATAGATAATTACGCCTTGAATATTGGGGAAAGAAGCTCTAATTTTTTTACAATTCATCCTTCGAATATTTTTTGCCATATTCTTTTATTTATTTTGATTTAGAAGTATTGTGTCCAAAAAAACAGATTCAGCTGGTAACTTTCGAAGCAAAAATGGTGTAGCCCGAATCTCTACCGCCGATGCTGCAAACATGCTAGCATCTACATCGACCAAAAACATCACTGCTTTAAAAACACAACGCCAGCTAAAGCAAATCTTGATAGCACCACAGACAAATAACATCACACAATATTCAAGCAAAACAGCTTTGGAGCAACTCAACCCACATGGAAGCCATGAGGACCATCAGCAACTCAGGCTATATGGCAAGTCTTGGCTAAATATGTACTTGACCAGAGAGGCTGTTGTCATGGGGACGGCAGACGTGTTCTACACATGTCTGCTCACGGCCTCGACTTGCAAGCAGCGCTTTGGCCTAATGCAATTCTCGTGTTAGGCAGCGGGGGCTCAGACCCCGCTATTGAATAGCTTTACGGGCGGGGGCTAAGATGGAGGAGGGTAGGTGGGTTCTGGTACATACGGTTGAGGGAGGGGGAACATTATCTGCAATAAGAACCCGAATAATGTGCTAAGAAATGCGTGCAAAATGCATCCACGATACTTGTTACATGGTTCTATCCGTAGCAACGATCGAATGGAATAAAAACAAATAACAGGTTCTTGGAAGTGCAATTAATAAATGTTGAAACAGAAAAATGAATAACTTCTTGAATAGGAGACGAATTGAAGATTTAAGAAACAAAAGAACAGAAGTGGGGCAACTAACATTTGTAGAAGTATTGGTGTAATATAATCAGGGAGGAATTTATTAAAATAAAGAATGCAGTTGAAAAGGGCACAAATAACATCAATGCAGTAAGAGAATGCAGTTTCCCAGGTAAAAGCCCGAAAAATAGGATACTCGTTTATTGGAAGACTTCGATTGCTGGAGTAAGTAGATTTATTTTGTTGAACTTGTCTACCAATGAATACTTTTTCCAGGTGAAATTGTGCGTATTCGTCTTGTTTAAGCCGAGACTTAGGTGGAAGACATAATTTTTATTCGTACTTGTAGTCATTCAGTGCAAAATTATTCGTTTTTTGCGGCTTGGTAGATCAAGTATGGCTGCCCCTATGACAAAATCCTTCTTATTAGAGAATTAATTGACAAATTAATTATCATTGGCTTTACAAGGCCGATAATTATAGGTTGACTTTACATTGCCTTGCAGCACCTATAGGATCTTTAACACTCAAGGAAGCGAGAGTAAAATAACAATTTAGGCAGGAAAAATTCATTCGATTTTATTCCTGCCTGAATCCGAAAACATATCTGACGCTGGAGGGCCAACTCGATGCGTAGATAGATCCACGGCAGCAGACGGACTCGAGTGCCAGAGTGTGGTTGCCGTTAAAGCTGGAGTGTTGAACACGTGCTCCGGCGGCCTCATCTTATACTCGTTTGCTCAGAAATTCGCAGGAACTGCTGACCCTTCTTCGTTCCTTGCTTCATTGGAGAATGCGGTCGCATTAGCACCGGACGACTGTCAGGAATTAAATTTTAGCCACTTATCTGCCTCATCTGAATATCATCTCTTCTCCAACAAAACCTGCATTTCCTTTTTTGAAATTTTCTCAAAGTAAATTTTCAATATGAAAGGTGTAATCATTAAATATTAACGATTATTCTGATTCTTCAAAAACCAAGACTACATCGCTCATCGGCTATAATGATATTCCACTAAACCTTACAAGGAGCTCAATTAAATTCCTATAATAATCGCCTAAATTGACTGACGCCATTCCTAATTGATATACGTAGTAAGATCACTTGATTGCTTAAATCGCAAATTCACTAAGAATTTGGAATCAAAGAAAATAGCCACAAAAGTTACCATTTCTTTATATAAGAAAAAGTTTCGGATTCCAGCTTCATCGTCAGTTAAAAGTCGTAGGAGACAAGCAGAATCATTTAGAAAACTAAAATTCACATTAAAATTAATAACTTACATTGATAAAAGAGAAGACAGTTAAACATGAGGTGACAGGCTTTTCTATTCACGGTTTCAAGTGGATAGGAGCTAAAGGCGACATTTAAAATTTGTTTTTGCTCAAAAATATTCAGGGATTCTAAAATTCGTAGGTCAGAAACACCGGTCGTGAGAGCTATAACTCTAAAATCACTATTGGACATTGAAACATTGCTTTCCGTTCTATAACTTCTGCCCCTATGCTTTGCCAGCCTAGTATAAAAATTGCAAGACATCATGCCGACTTAATTACGCAGATGCGCACTGCGCACAACTGTTTCAATAAACTATGGACGAACGAATAAAAAGAGTATCTTTATACTTGAAGAACGAGCCGATTTTAAAATTATTTACTATTCACCAACACTACTGGTAGAATAACATTCGGAAGGTATTTAGTGGGTGAAACTTTCAATTCCTTAGCCATACTCTCACATGTATTACCAAATTGGGGAAAAGAACAATTAAATCAAGTTCCTATTGTCACATTCAGGAACAACGTCAATATATTTTCTAGTGCATTAATTTCTTAATCTGAGTATATACCAATTGTGACGGAAACCCATTCAGTGGAATGATACTGCACAAAAATTCAAAGTCAGTGTGCATAGCGTGGAAAGTTGAGCAAATACGGAATCCACATTTTTTTAATGTTTGAATGTAATTTAACTTGAAACGGAATTAATATAAACTAAAAAACCTGCTGCTTAAACCGGTAAACGTTGACTTTCGGAACACAGTGGTCTATGAACAGCCAATATAGCTTTTGTAATATTGTAATCGAGAAAAGATAAACTATTGTTGGTTTCAAGCTCAATGGTGAATTTTATAGACTAATGTTGGAGGCTAAGATAATCAAAGAAAAGGCCCACATGAGAGGGATGCTTGAAGAGTAAAAAAGCTTCGTTTACCTTATGAGTAAAAACATATCAGCTACAAAAAGAACTGGCTTAAAACTAAGAGGACAATTGGCCAGCCATGTAGCCTAGTGAAAACAAATGAAAATATTTCCAAACGTTCTCTCGAATTGAATTCTTTGAATTCGCGCGTAAATTTACATCCAAAAAGCATTTAAAACTTTCACGCCAAGGATGCGCTCATACATTTTCAATGGTCAAAAACTTGAGGGGGAGAAATAATGTTAAAGAATTTGCTACAATTAGGGGCAATTTATTTTAATTTTATTTGTCCATCGTCACATCCTCGCCCGAGAGCATTCAAATTATTCACCAAAAGGAAGAAATCCTTCTTTGCCATAAGTTGACGTCACAAATCTTGAATATAAAATCAAATATGTCTGAAGAAGCGGCCACGATCAGTCATCTACTGGAAGACTCGTCATGCAGCGCTGGTGGTTAGGTGTCCCAGACCAACATGGTAATGAGGGCCTTGCGCTACCAGATGACCCTGCATGTTCCATGTTCCTCCAGTCGCGACAATCTTTCATTTCCTCTTCGTGAACTTGGTCTTTGAGTCTCTGGAATCATTATAGTTGGTCTTCAAGCCGCTGCAATCATTATCTTTGAAGCTAATTTTTCTTTCGTTCCGTCAGGCCAACATGAGCCATGTTGGCATCAAAAGTGATGTCATGCGACACCTTGCATAACACGAAGCCAGGCATGTTGGATGAAGGACGTAGTGCGCTCTAAAGATCCTCGCAACATCTTTTTGCTAGATCGAACAAGCAATTTGCAGCGATTCCAAGACTAAATTATATACCTAAGGAGGACTATTATCCCCGCAGGCCTGCCAATTAGTGTCAAAATGTTCTTATTCCCAACACGAAATACACATGGATAAGTCCGGTCTGGAAACGCTCCGGTTTCTAGTTCAGATGTCACGGATGAATCCGTGACATCACTTAACGTTCCCCCTGTCGTAGGACGGAGCAGGTTTTGCGACACGCAATATCTGTAGATACATGTAACTCTGTCACTAATGTATTCAATCTACACGTGCAATTCTGTATTTTGTGGTAACCACAGCGGAGGTTCTTCGCTTTGCATGAAATTTTACATCGTTATTTAACATGTGATTAGACATCGTGATTTAAAATGTGATAATAGCATTAGACTGTGCAAAAATATGGCGGAATTTAGACGTATTCTAAAAAGGCTTGGAGGACTTAAATCCTGTCATTGAGTATCGGAATGGGAATATTCTATCCCAGTATTTTTGTATTAGTAGTATTAGTCACCATGTATATAGGAAAAACCATGGAATTGATTTACATAGCTTTATTAAAACCAAAAATATAATTTCAATTGGAACTGAAACATTTCTTTTGGCAGATATATCTACGTTCCACTATTTAACTTTTGTACATTGCTTGAAAGACGGAGAAAATGAGATTGCTAGTACAATCTTCGTTTACAAGAAAAGCAAAATTTTTAAAATTCTTTACTATATATAGTTGGCCGGATTCTATAGAAAATTTGACTCACTTTCGAACCGCTCAGCAAACAAAAACTACGTCATGAGAGTCAGGAGTGAAAACGTCGGATCGCATGATAATAATATGCATACGAAGGCTAAGAGACTCATTTATCACGAAACTAAATAATCGTCAAGATAATGCGATAACGTACAGCACTTCTCTACGAGCTGACCAGGCCTCTGGTGAGTCTGAAGATGTGTTGCAGCCCAGCATGGAACCAGAACTCGCACCGCATCAAATAATTTTCTTGGAAGGTGATCGCGCTTGAAGTGATAACACTTGTAAGTAAATAATTTTACTTCCGAGCGATTTATGAGGAAAAATCCTTCATTAAAATTATTATAGAAAAAAACAATGTGTGACTGAGAAAAAAAATTATTGAAATTCTACAGATGATTTTTTACTGACAATGAATGAGTAAAATAATTACAATGCCTACCTTGATAACAATTACAGTTGAATGAAACACGGCCGACCAACGCCCACAAGTGGCCCTCGATAATCAATCTATGAAATATTTGCGACGGCCCAAGCTAGAATCCAGTAGCTCCGTTGGGGGTCTGGAAGTCACCATTAGCCGCTGAGCGCAAGCTTGCCACGCTCGGCTATTTATGGCCTTCTTTTTCTGCTTCTGATTTGTTGCCTCACTCGCCGCAATAGGAATGCGCACAACCACTACTGCATGCGGAACAGAACGCAAGATGCCCTGCTTGTTGTTATAAAAATTTTATTTTCATAAGTTTTGGAGATGAACGAGACGTCGACCACCAAATATGCTGGTAGAAACCGGAGCTTAATTTTCTTACACAAGACAATCCCCGGCATCAACTACAACACTGACTTCCTGATGCACTTAGATTTACGAATTTAATTTGCTTTTTATTCCCAACATTGCTGCTGCATGGGGAAGTCAAAACATGAACTACTTAGTCGTGATGGTGACCGTGATTAGAGTAAGCAATACTAAACATGGAACAAATGCCTGAAATAATTCGTGCTGAAAATCATTTTGGATAAACCAATTAAGATCGACTCTGAAACTAGCAGCTTTTACGTCACAATCTAGTTTTTTTTGAGTATTAAGGTTTTATACTGCAGATGCTCGCGCTAGTATGTAACTTCAACTAATTTCTAACAAATTATGAGTTTTTAATTTTTCCAATTATGTAAATACTGCACAAAACTGGTGCTTTTTGACCATAGTGGAACATTTTTAGTTTGTCTCTATTAATTTCTCATTATCTTCATGCTTCCTATAAAATGTTGTATCGCTGGGAATAGCTTGCCTCCAAAGTGGCGTTGTTAAACAGATCGATCAGAATTTCAGGTATAAACCAATATGTCATGTTAAACTACTATAGGTCATGGTAACCGTATAGGTATATTTGGCGGCCCAGCCCCGGCTGATTACCAGCCTAGCACTTGCTTCCAAACGCCGGACATGAATTTTCAGTAGGGTTTGAAAGTGTGTCATGAGCCTGACAATGACAGCTCGCTGTTCAGGCCTATTAACCCTGATAAATCCGACCAATACATTGACTTACGACTTTAAAGTGCAAATAAAATCCCTTATTTACTAGCTGGAAGCCAGCACATTCGAGTCTCAGAAGTACTGAGTAAGGCTAGGCTATATTCACAGGAGTTGTGCAGGAGTATAATATCACTATGATCTGCTGCCATGACATATCATTAATGACTTGCCTGGTAACAGGTGACATTTAGAGAGGTCCCTGCTGTCATGTCACCGTCCAGATGAACATTTCTCATTGGCCGCTTTGAATTTGCGTCACACACAGAAGACTTTGTCCTGAGGGAGCCGCTATATACGATCTTGCGATGGACTGCCGTAATAAAGAGCCCCTGATTTCAATTTATTAATAGCCCTAATTGATGTTCTAAAGCCATGTTACTCACTCGCCTATCTCAGTCAACATCCATCCTGATCAGCTCGCAATATCCCTAAGAATGCTTTATTTGTATTTGTCTCTGGAGATTTGCATACATTTTGCCTATCTATATATTCAAGAGGGAATAACCCGTTCCTGCCCCCGGCAGCTGTCAAACTAATAGTCATAGATCAGTGAAATAATTCCAGCGTAAATAATACTTTAAAATAAAACTAAATTAAGGCTGTTCGGCCACTTTCCTAATTTAAAGGTAACATCGTTTTTTTTTTTGTTGACGCGTATTTGAATGCAACTGTTCATTTTCAAAGACTTTTAATACAACTAAACGTATCTATCCTAATAACAATGTATAAAAACTCTAACTGAAAATAGCTCGTAAACTGCATTCGCACTTTGCTCTACAAGTCATTTGAGAACAAATAGGGCTCTTCAAAAAATATAATTTGTTTCCATTATTAAATCACTTGATTTCTTAGAAAGAATCACAAAGGGCTAATATTTTGTTAGTTAAACTGAATTGAACAGAAAAAATACTACGAAATACTAAATGAGGATTGTGGAAGTAACTAAAACAATTCATGGGATAGAATCCAAGCAATATGCTAAAAATGTAATGGAATATATAACGATCATCACGCCTGTCATATAATCATATAAATTTAAATTAAGAATAAACGTTATCACAAGATTTGCGCGAAAGTAATCAAGTAAAGTAAAGTAGTAAAAAAGTAGTAAAAAGTAGAAAGTAGTAAAGTTTTGCTTCAACATTTGAGTGCGGGATTTAAACGCCGTCTAACAAGACTCACCCGATCACTGCGTAGCACAGGAAACATAGAAGTTGTAATGCAATTTGATCAGTTGTAAAGCTCGTATTCAATCGGTCTATCAATTTAAGAACTACACTAAAACTGTATATAACTGAGGTATTGACATAATAGTGATGGGAACTGCATGAACATATGTTTTATTTTTTTACTTATGCATAAGAATTTGAGTTTATCAAGATGAAATTCGCGATATGTATTTGTTTCTTATACTGAGAGCGTTCAATGACCGCGAGACTTCCTGCGACGTGGGAAATGTAGCCGTCTGAAGAAAAATTAATTATTATTTATTAATTCCAATAACACTGATTTTTAATCTGTGTTATCGAAGTTTGCATGGCGGCCTCATACTACCTACCATACAGGTATAGTTTATACTACATTTTTGTATCCGTGAATGCTTATTAGAGTATGAAACAATAATAAACACCCGAAGTCATCTGTATAAACCGAACAAAAAACTACTCAGCAACTCGACCTCATATGAACCAACATTTCCTCGCGTTTCGTGTCACTGACACGTGCGTGGAACTGACTTTCCGCTGACGTTCCTTGAGGCCTCGAGTATGAACGCAAACACCAGAAAACATGTCATAGTCGTACAGTGGCTTGTGTTTGGACAGATCAGCTGGTCAGGAGACCAGTTTTAAATATCGTTGAAACAAGTCAAGAATAGGCGAAACGACGGACTCGGCGTTATGTCATCGCTGACGCTGCTATGATCGAAAACCGGCGCCGAGGGAGTTATCTGATACAGTAAAATTCTACTTAATGAGTAACATTATTTACTTACAGCATGGAATCAATTAATTATTTATGCGTTTGAAGTGTTTAACATGAGCTCTGTTGATTTTGAACGCATATGTATGTCAGGGCATCATGAATAAATTAGTCAATGAAAATAAGAAAAAGTGCCCCTAATCATGCATCAGTTTAAGAGAAAATTTTGAACATGAAGATTTTCCATTACCTCCAATCAGCTCATAGAGCTAATTAATACTTTCGTAAAATCGTATACTAAGTCATGTTTTTCAGACTTGATTTTGCTCAATGATTTACCCAATGAACTGAAGAAAAATTGTCGTTTCAAAGTGGCATTACAAAAATTACTGCTCCCGTTTAAAATTTATTAACATCGTTGGTTTTTTTCCGACATGTGATTTTAATTACAACGAGCTTTCCAACGAAATATACAACTGTTAGGTATAAAACAACGTGTCATATTATGCCAGGGAAGCAAAATATCGCCAATCTCATCACCTCGTCACTCGTTGTTCTTACACATGACCGAACAACAATCCTCATTGATCGGGTAACATGTCCCGACTGAAAGCGTCTCGAAAGTATGGACAAAGCTGATTACATTTGCCGTCAGATTTCACATGTGCGACGTTTTCCTTAAAAAACAAGCGCTGTATGGCACTGTATACAAGCTCTGATACGAACGCCTGTGAGTGACATCCTCGTGAAGAACAAACTCGTAATATTGCCTTCCCCACGCTCGCAGATCAACAACCTCGACGCTCGGCCAGCTTATAGACTTCGAAGAAGGAAGCAAAATTCATATTCTGCATTTAAAACCACAGTAAATCTATGTACTTCGGATGGAACTATTCATGAGCCGCTATTATACAGCTCTGAATTACTAACATTCGCATGACATTTTTGTCCTCGTCCAATCATGTTTTCAATTGCGAATGTAAAGTTATTTACCAGTCAAATTTATTCCAACTTATGCAGCATAGTTGCAAAATATTTCGTAGTTTGCATTCATGGGAAATTGAAAGAACGAAAAAGCTCGTAACCATCTGAAACGGTTTCAAGTAGTATCGTTGTTTCAATTGGTCATGAGCGACGAAAGATCATTTACGATCGGTAGTTACGAGTCTTTTGCATTATCAGAATTTCCTCTTCAGCTTGCACGCACTTGAGGCCTCCAAATTGAAGCCGTGTTCCTATGATGAGCAAACTAGATTCTCTTACACTTGTTGAGCTGAAAACGTTCCATCGTTCCTGGATCATGCAGTTAATTTTAAAGATTATGTAAACTCATTAATGTCTAACGTCTATATTCTGACGGCGGGAAAATTTCCCATTATCTGAAACGATGCTTTCTCGTTCTGTGCTGAAAAATTTGTAATTCATCGTGCACAATCCTCACCACTTCTCAATCATGCCGTCTACTTGATAGCTCCGAAGTAAAGACTTCCTACGCCGACGAGCAGAAGATATTGTCTCTCCATTTGTCCGTGCTGATCGCGCTGCTGTGGATTGCGAAACGCGGCTCGAAGAAGAACGTCTGTCGATCGTAAGCGCGACCTAGCTACGATCTGCTCCCGGCTGCACGGTGTAGCTGTGTCGCTGATATGACGTGTCAATAGCTAGGCTTATTCCAACGGCGCGAGACTCCAGCCAATATCACGCATCACGTAACAGATTCGCCTGCTAAATCCCTAGCTCTTTGCCTTTTCGCACTTTGCCCGTGTCCCCGCGTCGGGCCGACTGCCTGTGTGTGTCCTCGGTAACTTCAAACGCGCCTGGTGACAGAAGCAGCGGCCTCGAAGCGGCAAAAGTCGTCGCTGGTTTATGCCGACCAAGTCTATCGAGTCGACGCTCAAACACTCAATTTTCTGGGCTGAACTGCAATGCTGAAGTTGGTCTCACATCTTCCTATAGCGAATATTTTTATATACTTTACAATATTCTGCAAGAATTATTGAAATATATGAATCGAACTAATGAAATACATTAATATTTGAGATAGCACAAGCGAAGGCTGAGCAGTGCGATCAAGGAATCGAAATGAATGCTGGAATGAATTTTACCCACACAGTATAAATAAGAAACACTGCATAAACACTATTCATGGAGCCGCGCGTAAAATTATAAATTGCAGGAACTACATTTATTTTTCCTGAAAATTAGAATAGTTTTTAGGGATATTTCCTCCTATTTGGTCATTAATATATCGACCTAAACTGTCGTGTTTAAATCAAATTTCATTCATTAGCTCATATTATCCAGATGCTGGATGCTTTACTCAGTCTTTGTGTTGGTTTGAAATTAGAGTACAACTTTGGGCCAATTTAGTTTCATTTATTGGGTCATTGAAGTTTCTACGAGAGGATTAATTTCAGTCTTCGAAATGAACACAACCTCCGCATGTGCCGTAAAATTTCTTCGTTTAATTTAATACCAAATCCTGGTAGATATTTGCTGCTCAATGACAATTATTTTCTGCAAACTTTCACACTATATTTTACATTTTACACGCGGCATCCTTTCCAACTATTGAAATTGCACTGCATTCCTCATTGACTTCATCAGCATATGCTACGGCCTTATTATTTCCATAATTTCATTATATCTCGTCCTATGAATGAAATTCATTAGGCTCCTGTCCAGCGAATTTACTCTATATATATATATATATCGAATAATATGCCTATGTAATTATGTATTATCGTTCCCTAATTCCAGTGTGCGGCATTTGTTATATACAAAAATTAGGGATATACGAGTAATATTAATTAACTTCCCCTCGTTTACTGCTTAGTAAGGTTTGGAAAAACCTTCGGCCAGGAGCGGGTGAACAACATGCGCGTCAACAATATCGCTTCAATATAAGTATAGCATTTGCATTGTCGAAAAAACTCATTTATAAAGCTATAGAGCTGAATAACGATATCCGCCGACTCAGGAAATCACAATTTCTCGAGGATTTGAAGAAGGTTCTCGATTATTGATTGGTTGCAGAGACAAGTAAAAACTTTGACGCCACCACGAACCATACGCTCAGCGATTGCCTTAACAAATACCCGTGTCCTCTTCAACAAACCACATTTAAATCGCCAAAGACAATTTCCACTATCCGAGCAAAATAACAAAAAACAAGTGAATTAAATTATTATTGTTTAAAAACAATTATTAAACCATAACTGATTAAACTGTTACTGAACCGTAAGGATCACGATTTACAACAACGCTCTGCGAGTGGTGTGAGATTCACAGGTGCATTATTTTCATTTTAAAATCTTCCTCTTGACGACGACTAACAAGCCAAGAGCGGCGAGACAAAAGAGATTGGTGTGGGAGCTAGCCAAGCTTCCGTTCATGGAGATGGAACGAATGCAAGATGCACGCAATCCAGCAAGCAGCACCCAGCACTTGAGCCGGCACCGCTGCATGTGACAGGGATCTTTCAAACAATGAGAATATCACAACAAGTATTATTTTCGTCTTAAGCAAAATCATATCAAGGGTACCAACTTCATTGCATCTTCTTTTGGCATCAAACTTTTCCGATCAGTTCCTGAACTGCCACACTGCCAATTACTTTGACTGATGTTCTTCATTTTTCATTATGCGCCTCATGTTTTCAAACGCCATAACGATTATGTACTCTGTTATTAAAAAATTAGATGGTGCCCAAACCAAGACCAATTAGACAGTCAATTCAAGTCTCTAGACTAAAAAAAAACTTAGTATTCTTCGACCCGTCAGAACCATTCTTAATTATAAATCCAGCAATAATATTATTAAAAAATATTAAATTAACGTATCTCACGCGCATGCTCGAAGATTCATCACAACAAAGACACATTATATTGTCCTCGACCTCGCCCGGCACTCCGCAATACAACAATGAGTGAGTGTGATGCCTTCAGAAAGAGAACAAATCAATGCAGGCGGATGTACGCTGGCAGTCGCGGAGTGCGAGTCTCAGGCTTCACTCGTTATCGAAGTCTGCATGCGGCAGATGGAACGATTTTCCGATGGCTGCCCTCATCTCCGACGCGTCTTTATTTGTCTGACATGAACCCTGACACATATGGCGGCTCCTAGGCTTCTATTGCACAACGACATTCGACTGCCTACAATTCGCGTCGCTTAACTTTGAACAATTTAGAACAATTTATGAGAAATTACGACTCAATATTCACCAGAGTTTCATGTGATGGTAGTAACTCATTAGGTACAGATTATTTATAAGCAATCTTCACTTCGATATTTTCAACTCATTTTGATTTCTAACCAAATAGATGCTCCAATTCCAGATCGAATTGTTACCCATTTTTGTTATGCACGGCGCATTGATTGTTCATATGCACGTCGCGAGAGTGAGTCACATCCGATTAAAAGCGTCCTACACTACCCATGTACATTGAAATACGCTGAATGATTATATTTTCTGATAAGGTTTCTCAATATGCACGACTGACTAAATCACGCATGTAAATTGGAAGTAAGTATCGAGAAATCGTCGCACCGACAAACTATTTTAACCCATTATACGGCTCACAAGATCACCAGCCGGTATCAGGTTATAGTAGGATAAATTTTTACTCGTATTTCAAATGTGATAATTATCTTAATTGTCTACATCTTTCTTCAATATCAGAAGATTTTCTATCCAACATTATTCATAACAGCAAGTTATGAATAAGTAAGTTTAGCTGCGATATTTTAGCACTGTTACATAACTTCACAGTAACTGCAGCTTCCTCATCAACTTTCCAGGTTCGTACTTCGTTCGTTAGCAATTTGCGTACTTTCTGTGTATATTTTTTCCGTCATCCTTGAGGTTTTCACGTTTCATAATCGACAATTTCACGGCTTCAGGAAAATTTTGACTTTACGACCGTTGAGCTAAATCTTTTCCGCGGCGATGGATCGCAGAAGATAATCGCGTCGATACGAAGCAGCCATATCGCCAACCGTGAGCCTTCGGCACTAGGATTCCTAAAAATTATATAAATGATAAAAAAAAAAAATTTGCCTAAACAGAAAAATATTGTATCGGATTTGCTGATGAAATAGATGGCAGCCCAGGAGTATTTTTTTTCTAATGCGAGTACATTTACCTTTAAATTGCATTTTAGTTTGTTTAGAATTTGTTGTGCTTTTTTATATCATGGAATGAATATGTATATTATTCAGTTAGTAACACTGAAGATTGAGAATGAGCTCATTCTATGTAATTTGTTTTGCTTTGTTTCCGCACATCAAATTATTAGGATTTGAACTGTAAATTTATTGAAGGAACGAAGCTTTTCTTAATGCGTTTAGAGGTATAGTTTCTCCTGGAACGCTCTGATTATTCGTGCAGTGTAAGAAGCAGATTTGGAATTTTATGCTCTAATTTTTTATCTAACTGTGCATCAATTGAACGCTCGCATGCCAATAAAATTAATTTATTTCCCTGTCAAGTGTTATAACTTCCAAATTGAGAATCACTCGAGAGAGAAAATGTCACATTCAACCTCCGAGATGTTCAGTAAACATGTCAGCAAAATACTTTTCTCACTAGTCAACGCAAAACGTGAAATATCGTCTCAAAACTGACTTGCATTAACGATGATCCTTATCATTCTAGTCATTTCTCAATTATGAACGAGCGCATCGATAATTCAAATCGGGAAAAAACTATTATTTTTGATGTGTCACGCATTCATGATGAGAAAATGAACGACAAATGCACGCTTCATAATCTCGTGTATTGATAGCACGAATTTTATTGCAATGCATTGGAACTCATTCTTCGTCGACCTTTTTACCTTGCTACTGCGTACAGCGTTGAACTTTATTAGTAGTATTGTTCAAAATCGAATTTAAGTTTTACCAACAGTGCATTTACTACAACAAAATTTGGACAAATATAGCGTCGTTTTCAATTTCAAACAATTGAGACCAATCTTTCGCTGGCTCCATCAAAATATTGATCTGCTTTGACATAATTCCGACTAATTTGTAGCATCCAATGTTTAAGAGCCAGATTTTTCTGCACTTTCAAAGTTTTTATCAATTACTTGTAACGAACTGTCAACCTCGAGTAGCAAGAAACTTGATTGTCAAAAATATAATGCAAAATCTTAACAGAATACAATAGCATATCATTTATGAACGAGCTGACTAACTCTTTAGTTTGATTCTAGAATACGTGCAAATAATGTATTATCCAATTTATAAAGTGACTGCATTTTGCAATCTTCATACGCAACGAAAAGCGGCATTAAATTGACAAGGCTCCGGGCGCGTGTTAAAATCAAGATTACTCTGTCAATTGATATGAACGTTTGTATAAACGCTGCATGCAACGAGGCTCACTAGCGATGCCGTCAATATTCAATTATTAGTCTGCATAATTGAGGCAGTTACTGCTGGCTTTAGCATATTTGCGAGCTGGCATACGTTAATCTGAGCTACTGGCTCTGCAAAAACAATAATTGATAGATTCATTGAAAATTAATTGATCTCGTATGGGGAAGTCCTGAGTGATCGAAGTTGGGCTGGTTCTACAGTCATCACTGAATCGCAGAAGTAAACCATCGCACTGGCTGGGAGAAAAGCAATCCAATGTATAACAATTTGTGCTTGTCAATACGGAAGCATGCCACCATGACAGACTAAACTAAATGACTTCTGCATCACTAGGTTTATGAGATAGCGGGAACGGCCGTGAAATCTAATGATGTCCTGATTTGAATTGCTTAGGTTTTGATTAATCTATGACATGTTAATGTAACTTGACAAATACATGGGATCCAGATTTAATCCATCATTGTGATTATTATCATACATTTACTCTCCTTCGATATGTGCAGCAATTGCCTAGCACTTTGCTTGAACGAATATAATTGTTATTGGAGATATGTATATTGACGTCCTCACCACCAAGACAATAAATAAATGCGATTGGAATATTATCAATTATTGATTATGAAAAATCTCAATGTTAAATTAAACATCCAAAATTATTTAATCAGTACCATAAGTAAGAAAGCGAAAATATAAGTGCGAGACAACAGTTTACAGTCGCTCAAATCTTAGTGCATTATTCATTACCCAATGCTCATCAACACTCGAGTCTTTTTATTACAATTAAACATTTATTAACTGATTGCAGCTCAGTTTAAGCAAAAAATAAGGTTTATGCAATGTATTCAGCTCAAAATGAAATTGTAATTTGTTTCTAAGATGTTCTAAATTATGTTTAAAGTTGCATAATTGATGCTTTAATGAAGAATATTGCAAAAAAGTAGCCAAGCTGCCATTTTTATTTCAGTTTTTTTCGAGGGACACACACGGCACGTCGTAGAAATTTGCAACCAAAATCAGTGCCAATAGTGAATTTAAATAAAAATCCAATTGTACCGATTCAAATAAAATGAGTTCAAGTTTTAGTCAACTTGTTGTCATTTTAATCAAAAGTTCTTGTTCGCCAGTGCCATCACCATTAAAAAGTCCAATCCGAAAATTGTAAAGAAAACTATTCCTTGTAAATTGCAACATTCCCTTCTTCCTTTAATAATTTTGAAAAGCAACATGAATGACTGCAAGCAAAACGTAAAATGTTGTTCATCAGCTCTGCACATCCTCAGCAACGTATCAGTACTACATCAAGTCCTATAGAAGGCTTACATGGCGTCTAAAACTATGTCCCACATAAGGAACCCACTTGCTTGCACCTTCGTTCATCAGCACGAAGACTCTGCATTTTTCTTGCTACGAAATAATTTTGCCCCGTTTTCATTTCTCGAAATTTTGGTGCGAAAAATAGCGCTGATGGTTAAAATAGGAATTTTGAATAAGTTTTTCTATCCGAACAATAATTATCTAATAACAATAATTATATCAGCGTTCTTTTTGTTCACCGTGCTTGCAAGAGTCCCTAACAATTGATGTTTTGTCCACGTTATATTATCGACTTTTGAGACGATGCTGCCCAACAGGAGCTGTCGTACGTACCGCAGGCTCTTGTTGATTGGAGAATCAGTCAGGAGAGGTCGACAAAAAGTTTTAGAAATTACCTCGATATATTATACAACATCAATAAAAATAAAATAAAAGTAATCTTACAATTTTATTTAAAAACATCTTCGCTACGTTAAAGTCTTAAAAAACACTGAAAGCAAATAACCACGTTAAAATGTAAGTCTTTTCCTTATTCTAGGCGAGTCCAGTAATATTATATCACATCATTATTATATAACATTTTTGACCTCATAAATGCAATAGAATGAATTGAACATATTTTCTTACACACGAATTTGTGATACTCCAACGGTAAACGGGATCATACATAAAAATTTTTACGTTACATTAAATAAGTCTCGCTATATCTTCCTGGCGATTGCGACTTATTGTCAATCTTTCTGCTATCAGCAAGCGTCGCCTTTCACTGTTCGACTTGTTAAGCGCTCTTTAGAAATGAAACCGCGTACTTTTTGACGGTGTTCGTATAACCTGTTGCTCGTTACCGTATTCGCTGTCACAGCGCGTCTGTGCGATCGCTAGATCTGCTTCCGTTCAACTCTCCTTAATGCGCAAAAATAACAACTGCAGCAGATCTTATCAGGAACCTAACGAAGCTATCGCTACTCCTCTATTTCCTCTATTGAAGGGCGCTGAGAAAAACCAGGCAATCGTATAAAAATTTCACTAACAGAACACACGTTCCTTACTCGATACACGAGAAGGATGTTTGGAACCGTAGTGGGAAAAACCTGCAGGGGCATCAGCTGACAATGCTAATAACAAAACGAACTTACACGACGTCTAACTTTACATGTTCTTCAGATATATGTCTACGATTTCGGTAGATATAGGAATTATTATCGGGACGATTTTTTGGTTTTATTTTTGTATTTGTTATAACTTCTGAAGAGAGATATGTTGCAAGCGCATGCGAAAATTACATTTCTACAATCGTGCGCTTAGATTAAAAAAAACATTAACAATTTTCTGAAAACTGTTCATACACAAACTATTTCGCAAGTAGGAACGGTCTGCTTATGGAAATAAACAGCGGAAAAAATCATTGAAAGATTTACCACGAAATGCTAAATCTATTGATAGAAGTGCGAAAGTCTTTTCTAAATATAGGAATGTGTAGTTCCAGATCGACCTCCGCTGTACAATGGGCATTTTAATAAAATTGATGCACCGACTTTACTTAATAGAATTGTGGCTAGTTTAGTTTTTGAATCGTCACCAGTTTTTTTATAGAGCGTAATGCTATAGGCTAAGCCTAATGAAATAAAATTCGTAGAAAATTGCAATTAGGTGCCATTGCAACCAAGCCAATGTTTCTCTAGGAAAATTCACCGAACAACAATTTTGTTGTGTATAAACCTTGACGGTAACGAGCGACCACAGTTTACTAGGAAGAACGTCTTGTAAAGAGCTTCCCTTAATTAAAAAGTGTAGGCAGTGGCGCTTAGATATTGACAGTTACACGAGTAGCATTTGGTTATCTCTGCAGCGCGGCATCTGGCCCGCAGTCCGCCACACACATTCAGGCACAAAACTGAAAAAATACGTCGTCTTTTTGTCGCCATTCTTCCTGATGCCTACAGATAAAGATCGTGCCAGGTGCTATATGAAAATAGGGACATCGTATACATTATTGCCAACGTGTGAGTTATTTTTGAGTTTGTTTGTTTTAATAATTGTTGGCTGGCTCGGTAATTTGCAATTTGAACGAAGTTGATTTTTCGGGCAACATTTTTCAAAATGATATCCGTTATCGATTCAATGAAAGAAACACTCTTGTTAAAAATTGTTCTGCAATATATTAGTCGGAAATTGGAAAATAATTTTTTTCCTTTCTATGAATGAAATTTTTGCTTGATTTGGGACAGAAAACTTTTGAAAAACAAGCTAACTTGAAAAAAAGATTGAGTCCAAAGAACGAGCTCCAAGCGTGCAAGATGGTGACACATTGCCACGCTTTTGACTCAGCACCGCACACGAACTGTGGTAAAATTAGTGCCAACAACGACAGTAAAGGTCGGAGCAGATGATGCAAGTCAACTGCACACGAATATTTAAAGCTGCTTTCACAAATCAAGGAGACGACTGGACACAAAATTGCTGATATCATCTACATTCATTTGAAATGACTGTTTTTCTACTTGCATTTCCAAAATTCAGGTCATTCATGACAGTTCAGCTGAGCTGGTAGTTCTTGTTAGTTTGCGTGCAAAAAATCTGTTCCACACGGAAATAAAAATAACGAGTAAAGGAACATGTAAACATGATTAAAATTGGAAAAATATTGAAATAAATATCCAGCGGTCAACAGCACAAGATTATCTGGCGAATTGAGGCAGCAAACAAATGGTCGATGAAAGGTACATACATGAATATCGTGTATTATTTTCAAGAGACTGGCAAATTTTAAGAAATCACAAATTATATTTAAAAAGTCACATCAATTATATAATTGGAGATCACAGATGAAGAATATGCGGTCATCACACCATGAGGAAAATCGGTTGCATGGTAATGCAAATCATGGTCGAGTTATCAGCGGTCTACGGTAGGCCCGATGGTCGGCCAACTGAACTCCATGCATACGTTTCAAGAGAGGGCATAAGGGGCGGTGGTCGCTGCACGATATGGTCGCAATTGAGCTAAGAGGAGAAGCATGCATGTCGCCGTCCCTGGCCGCACTCACGCCCGCTCTATGGACATTATGCGGACACCTCGATATGCTGTTGGCACGGAACCTTCCGCTTCACCACACGTACTGCCACGTAAAATAAGGCGACTTTTTTGCGCATCTTGCGGATTATATGTTGCGAAATGATCCTGGTAATGTCCGGCGAGAGCCTTTCAACAGAATTGTTCAGTTTACCGTGGTTTGGCTTGCGAGTTAAGTAATGGAAAATTCTTGGTATCATATGTGTTTAAGGCAATGGAAACTATTTTTAACTGCTAATGAAATCAGGTAAAAATTTGTATATACATTATTTTAAAGCAATGTGAAAATCATCTACGCCATATCACTACACCTAAAATGAAGGGAAATATAGACTACTTTTATTTTATTCAACTGAAGTTGTTACTCGTGTTTTCTGCTTTGAATGAGTGACGCTTTGTCATCTTGTCGCTAAGAAACAAATGCAAAAATTGTTGCATAAATACACTCTTATTAATAATTTACTTTTTAATATATAAATATTAAGCTACGGGCAAATATTTATACATTAGTGTTGTTATAGGATCAATATTTCATCTTATTTAAAAAACGAGATAGATTCTATTGAAGAATTGGTCCCATCTCGGCATGGAACTAACTCATTATAGAAACCAGGTGTGCAAATATTCGAACATTTATTAATACGCAATCGTAACAGTACTTTAGTTTCCACCATTCGCGTGCTTCGTCATAGGTAATGACATGGAGACATCTTCTGAAAAAAAAACTCATAGAAAATTCAATTTTATTATTATTAATTAAAATTTGATCTCGAGTTACGATGAAGTATTTTAAGCCTCTACTGCCTGTCACAAGCTATACTTTCTTAAAAGGATACGTTGCTAGTGAGCGCAAAATGACTTGCACTGATGGTTGCTGCCATGCATGTACGACAACTTTAAAATGTTTTCTGTTGCGTACAAACGTCCTCAGTTGCTACACTCATTAGTTCACGTATAATTTGAGTTGGAAATTATGTTCCTGAAGAGTGACATTCGGCAGCAGATTGTTAAATATACAAGAACAGGTTTAATGACAATCCGAACGATTCTGAGCTCAATTGTTATTGCGATGCCTCTTTTACATACTGAGACTTGAAATTATTAGTTTAGCGGGTCGAAAGATCGCCGAACAAATATTAGCCGGACGAATAAATCTTATGGAGCGAAATAGGAGATTTTATCATATTGTTCGGAAACTGATGTTTCGAATTTAATTTCTCGTCATTAGAATGATATTAAAATGAGTGTTCATCGTTCATAATTTCAAGCTCTAAAGGAAGCAGTTCAATATTAGGTCATTCATCATATGAACTCGCCGTAGAGCATCTAAAGTTTTCATTTTTCTCCAGTTGAATCTTCAAGTGCAGGACTCTAGAGTTAGCAAACTAGGGTAAGAAGGCATGCGACGTGCAGGCGCAGCTGTATTGGAAGGCCGTGTCTTACAGCTGTCGAGAATGTTTTCTCTTACAGGAGCCGCCAGGCAATCTTGCTAAGAGGAGATCCATGTCGTGCGGTCACCAAGTCGACACTCGCGGCTTTGGCCAAACCTGCTGGACGCGGTCAGCTTTACTACCAAAACCTATAGTAGCTCTCTCGGCCCGCCGACTTCAAGAGCTCGCTGCAGAGCGCTCCAGGCTACGCACTCTTTTATACATGCTCGACATCTCGAAAAATTTGCCTCACTTTTACGCTCATAAAACATGAGATGGATCGCTGCGAGACGACACTTAAATTTCCGCGCTTGCAAGTGTTTACAGGTAACGCTTTTGCTTCCTTGCTCCGGAACATATATGAGCCGGAATAAAATCGCATTTGCGACGAATGTCAATTGAGTATGAATGATAATTTGAATTTCCCGAATAACACTCATACTTCTTGGTATGAGGAAACATTTTTAGAATTGGGCACAAAAGGTTGCTACTTAACGTTGGAAACTAAATACACTTGATGGACTTCATTTCACTGTTTCATATATTTTCTAAATTGATTCATGTTTATAAGGCCAATAGCAACAGCAAGAAAGTTTTCTTGCAACTAAATAAAACCTCAACGAAGAACCGTACCTCCAACATTCTCGGTGGCAAACTTATATTGACTGCATTAAAGTAATAGAAGATGATCATGAGAAATATGCAAGACTGACATATGATATGCTTGCTGATAAGAGAAGTTTATCTTTTTATTTCTTACTAGCATGACTCGATAGCAGTAAGATCAAATATAAGTAGTTCGTTAGCTAACTGTTTATAATTTTAACACTGCTTCAAACCTATCCTATGAGCTACAAAACCGATCAAAACTGGTCAGTTGAAAATGTGATGACTATATGTAATTAGATATAGGCTAGCTGTAATTATTTGAAATTGACTTGGAGCAAAGAGTATGAAGTAATTGCTGTCCGACAATCTGGCACAATATTCGAACAAGTTTAAATTTAATGAAAGTTATGAGATGGAAGCTTGTGTTCAAGATAACTATTCGAGTAACGACCGGTCTTGGTACAAGTTTCATTTCCTTGTCAAGCTAGATGCAATTATTTTTTATTGATATGATTTTCCATTCGTTCAAAAAACTTAGAAATCCATTGGGCATGTAATATGTGGAGGGATTTGAGTTATCAATATCAGCGTTCCTTGATTTTGATCAACATCGACATCATTTGTTCAGAAACATTCAAGGTTATGTCAACGTTCTGGTATTTCAATGACATAGTGTCAATTTGATGTTTAATTCTTCACAACCAACCATCATCGTCGTTCAACAATAGTCCATTTAACACACAATAGAATATTTACGCTTAGAAAAATAATCGGGTTCCTCTATCCATACTGACACACTTTCAGCTCGCAGCAATGCTGCGCCCCTCCGTTCCCAGGCCAGCTGGATCAGGATGACATAAAAAAAAGCAAAAAGTACATAACTATTTGGATGAATTTTCACTGATTTCTTTGAGTGAAGAAGTGACAATTCGTGCGTTTTCAATTGAATATTTTCAATTCAAAATTTTATTCTTACAACAAATCATCATCGTCGTTCAACAATAGTCTATTCAACTCACAATGCAATCTAAAGGTAAGAATGATTGTATATGAATTATATGGTGTCAATTTATAGTTTCATTTTGCAGAACCACCCATCACAGGCAACTTTAATTAAACAATAGTCCATTAAACTCCTAAGGTTGCCAAGCACTGAGCCTTGAAATGTTTCAATTATAAGGTAGGTGTGTTATGACTCCATTAGACGGTATTACCCCTACAGGCGAGAGTGTGTAGGGGGTAATTATGTTAAATTGTGACGGTGAGCGGAAGTGGTTGCTTAGTGACACCGGAAAAGCGCTATCCATCAGCAGCTCAGATTAGCCTCACTGCTCACTAGCACGACAACACTAGCTAGTATTGCAGCGCCAGTCTGTTAATTTCAGCGCGAAGGTTTCTGGATTTTATTGAATGTAATCATTGTTCTCATGCTTCACTAAATGGAAAATATTACAACCGCTTCTCTTTTCAATAATTACCTGCTTAAAATTTTCAAGCAAATCTCAGATTTTTCTTCATTGTGATAATTTGGCAATCTTCCGTGGCTCCATCACAAATATTTTTAATACCTCCACTGTCTTTGATGCTATTCTTATGGTAATGATTTCCAGTTACATTTTAAGCACTGAACTGCAACTAAACGTAAATTTAGACGCTATTATTTAGGAATATATGAAGACGATATTAATGAGAATATATGACCTCAAAATAGTCTGCATTTTGTTTTGTCTGCATTTATTTTGTCTCGTTTATGTAAATTGTAATATATTAAGAAATGCTCTAAAGCTTTCATGATTTCTCCTGTAAATCGTCAGAAAATAATTTAAAAAAAAGTGTTGATGATCATAGGAGCTGTTGTATTGAAATTCATCGACATGGTGTCTGCTGAGAAAAATAAGCAAATGAAACCGATCGTCTAATTACTACCTTTATTTGCAACCGTAACTCGTTAAAATGCACGGTGTCGCTACGAAATGAAAAAGACGCGTGATAGTATCCGTTTATATTCCATATACATACTAACAACGTGCGGATACTACAGAAATGTTCGCCTTTTAGAAAGTGTGTGCGGTCGGTTGTCAGTTAAGTTTCACGCGCCACCCTCAGCCTGAAGTCGAACTCTATTTAGACGTAAATTACGACTAGCCAAACTGTTTGGCAAATGAATTTCCAGCTCAATTGTGCGTCCCGTCTTCTGAACGACGCATGACCGCAAAAGCTCCATGAGGTGCCCGCAAAGTCCCTCTACCAGACCTTTGTTTGTTTAAGACCATATAAGACCATTGGGGCTCCCTGCCTTCTCTCGCCCAGACCACAGGCTGCTCCAATACGCACCTTCGCCCACACCGCCCAACAAACTTGAGCACGAGCTGCTTTACATGTTCTTTTATAGGAGCAAACTAGCATCAATGTGCATAAATTATCTGCAATTGTCGAAAGATTACGATAAGGCATATCTTCAATTTTGTTCTTGAATGATAAATTTATTTTAAACAGTACTTTTTCCAAATGAGTTGGTATGTCACGCAGTAATTGCTGTACATTTTCATCGTGTAATCAAATTTTTCAAATAAGAGTGCGAAATTTGTGTAGGGTTTGGATGTTGAAATTGGCATACTAAACATTAACATTAATAATTTCACTGCACATTTATGATTCATTAATGATTATTTCCCTATTAGTTTAGTGATGGTGTGTCTAATTAAATGTATATTTTATTTAAGCACTCTTTTTTTGCTCAATAAATTAATAATCCCAGGAATGAAAGGAAGGAGCTTCAACCCGGACTTAATCCTATACCTACAAACTAGAATCAGAATCAGGAACTACCTGTTCCGTATATCTGGTGCGTATATCTGGCGCGTATATATATGTTAATGGTGCGTATATCTGGTGCGTATATCTGGTCCGTATATCAGGAACTATCTGTTCCGTATATTTGGTCCTCATATTTGGTCCGTATATCTGTCCCGTATATCAGGTGCGTATATCTGGTCCGTATACCAGGAACTATATGTTCCGTATATCTGCTCCGTATATCATGTAGTATCTGTTCCGTATATCTGGTCCGTATATCAGGAACTAACTGGTCCGTATGTCAAAATAACGCTAGGTTCACTGGCGTTGGTGTGAACACACGGCAGCACTAGTATATAATGTTATTTACTGTGATATGTAATTCTGTATATGTTCTTCAATTAGCAGACAATGTCGTCTTAAATTTTTTAAAATTTGTATCAGTTTCCAGTTGCATTCATAATTGACTGAATGCTCATTTTTGCCGGCTATATTGGATTTATTTGCAAGCTAGTTTTGTCACTTCATAAAATTCAAATTTGAGAATAATTTAAAAGTAATATTCTAATAAATATTAGTTTTTTTGCAATGATAATTTGGATTGAATACAACATTGTCAGCTGCTCTCATTTTTTTCCACAAGTTGTGGCCCAATTAGGCCAAAAGCGGCTAAGGTTGCACTCAAGATTGAAAATGAATAATCTTGTTAATTGTAATGTATAACACATTCAGCATTTTCGAAAGTTGAATTGGAATTCCTGGCTTTCAAATAATAATTTCGTTGATCACAAAATCGTCAATTATTATAATCATTATTTCCAACTAAGCACCGAAAATAGCTTGAATAATGAGTAAAAATCGTCCTGACGCTCATCATTATGAATTGCCAATAGATCTATTTCCAATAAATTTTATGCCTTAATAATAGGTATGTCTATTTGTAATGAATTTCAAGCCTTAATTATAGGTATTTCTGTTTGTTGAATATCAAGCCCTAATTATAGGTATGTCTATCTGTAATGAAATTCATGCCTCAATTATAGGTATGTGTGTTCGCAAGCACCTACACATGAGGCGACGAAACACTCGTATTTCTGGTGCAACAGCACAAAGCTGGCGGCACAACACACGTGCTCGAGGTGCCGTAGCCACGTTTACCAACACTGGACCACACATCCGCAAGCCTGGCCACAAACCACTAAGAGTTCTTAATTTGCGTTATACGCTCGTTCCGTGACACCTACGCATTGCATTGGCTCAGCAATACATCGTCTTCTCAACTCTTTCATGAAATGTATGTACTCTGAACGTCTCTGGAGAAGCATGACGATCCCGTCGTCCCAACAGCTCTAGTTCAGCTACAAAATTCAATAGAAGCAAAATTTTCCGAACATACTATCCGCCAATCTTTGAATAATTATTTTTAAGCAAAATTCGGTCACCTCACTTATCTTCTGCTAATGATTACCGAAGAAATTAAGAAGCAGAGGTTCATCTGAAGGCCGTTCTTGCATCACATGAGTCTTGACGCCATCAAAACTTAAAAATAAATTCAGATTTTCCAATAAAACTTTATATCCTACCACCAAATCTGACTAATTAAAAAAAGATTTATTTAATATAATGTTGACAAGTTAATTCCTAATTTATCCAAGACATTTATAAATGATCTAATTACGAAAATTTGGAATACAAATTTAAATAACTATTCTTAATGTATTATTGAAATATTAGCTCTAGAATCCGTAGATTATTAGAATAGTTCATTATTTTTTATTGGAAGATCGAGTCAAATAAAAATAACCAGATGGCTAGAATCTTTTAGGTTTTTATAGTTTGAATTGAGCTCAGTATTAATGTTTCTGTAAAAACAGCACATTTGGTTGCCTCTTTAAGCAGTTGCAGACTACAATGTTTGGGGGCCAGTGCATTTGAAACCTTTTTTTAGTTGAAGATAAATTTAAAATTTTGTAGCCCAAGCTGTATATTACATGAACACTCATGCATGCTATCTAGTGAAGACAGTCTCCATGAGTTCGCAACAATGATCTATGCATCATTCATATTCATCGAGCATTGACCAAATTTCAAAATGGCTAACATGTGAAATGAACTGGTAATAAGTTCATTTTTTATAACTTAAAAAAATCGTATCTTTGATATCATATCAATCAATATAGAAGGCCTGGCATTTTTCCTAAAGGGCGGCCAGATGCGCGAGCAGCCTGGGTGTCAATTTCAATCTTGCGATCGTCGATTGATGTTCCCAAGTCAGGGGAAATGTCCCTGTCAATCGTGGATGAGTTTGCAGTCATGTGGTAGTCAAACTACCATGATGGAGTACCAATTTAGGCACCATCATGTGGCGGAAATTAAGATGCTCTCGGTCACTAATGGTAGCGTTCATGTGACGCAACTCTGCCGTGCGCTGCCTGAGAGATGGATGATATTCACGTCAAATGTCCTGCAGTCGCAGCGTCAGAGATGTACAACAAATACGTCAGAGATGTACAATACAAACGTCAATAACCGGACCGACACATACGCCAGAGATATACAGTACAACACAGACGACAGAAATGTACAACACATACGCCAGAGATGTACAACACATATACTACAGAGGTGTGCAACACATACGTGAGAGATTTTCAGCTCACTACGTCAGAGATGTGCAACAAATACGTCAGAGATGTTGAACACATACTTCAGAGATGTGCAACGCATGCATACGCCGGAGATTTACAACACATACGACAGAGCTGTACAATACATACCACAGAGGTGTGCAATACATTCGTCAGAGATGTTTAACAGTTGCGTTGGAGATTTGAACACATATGCCAGTTAGCGGATGTGCGACAATTCACATGTTATTTTAGGGATCGCAAGATCGTGTATGTGTCAATCTTAAGATGATCTATGATCGTAAATTTGAAAAAAACAAGCCAATTTAACATATTTTTCTTTCAATAACGCGTGAAAAACTTCAGTCTGGTACGCAATTGCCGACAATGAGGAAAATTTTGCATCGTTGCGTCAACTTCTGGTGGACCTATAAAGGGTTAACCGGCGGCTTGTGTGTTGCTGAGGCAGCCTGATGAACCCAGCCCACCTCAACACAATGGAGTCGGAAGACGACGTGAAGGTAATAGTTTAGGAGTCTTGTGCGACTGCGGAGCGTCTAATAGAATTGTAATGACACGTCTCAGTGTCGTTGATTATTGCACTGCGCTCACTCGCTCCGCGTGCGTGTGGCCAATAACAGAGCTCTTGTTCACTGACTACTGCTCTCCAATGTTGGTTTTACGTACGTAGGATATCGAAGCCAACTCGTAGGACTCCATTGGAAGGAAATGATGGTAATCTTCTCTTTTGCCACGAGTAACAATTTGATGGTCGTTAAGGGTACTTTGGTGACATTATGTATCCTTTGCAGTCGGCAAGATCGATTTCAACGGCGACAATTGACGCTCAACTTTGTAGCTATAGCCGTGAATAAAGAAGTTAAGTCAAGTGTTTTGCAGATGCAGAGAATTACAAGCAAGGCTTTCTAAAGTGGAACATTAGTTTACTTTATCCTCGACTGCAGTGCATTATATCTAGGAATGAAACTGCTATCAGAAATGTCATTTGAACTCCACCGTATTATATTTTATATACTTTTTATTGTTTAATCTTTTTAATAGTTTTGATTCAGCCCATATTTTAAAAAATGAGAACAATTTGAAAAAATTATCTTATTAGCGCATTCGCTCATTTATGGAAAAATGCACTATTGTGCTCGCCATGTCCGTCTGTCTGTCTGTCCGTCCGTCCGTGACCTCAAGTTTTCGTCGACGAGAAAATGCGCTCTCTGTCACTCATTGCATTCAGATCAACAACAGTCAAACTCTGAACGACACAAAAAACTGAATAATTTGATGTAAGGTTGGCAAATAATGGAACCGGACTTGAGTTATCATTGTCCTTGAGTTACTATCGAGTTGAGCCGCACTTTTCTAGAACGGCCATATTCATTCGATTTCCGTTTGGTAGACTATGCATAACAATTGGTAAATTACTTCTGTTTTCAACTTACCCGATTTCTGAAGTTCTCTAATGAATATTTTTTGGCTCCCGACATGAACAACGTTTCTGCCATAATAATTAGCGGTGTTTCAAGCAAAAATTTTGCTATTCCTTCGCCTTTAAAAAAAAGTTTTGATATTTTGACAACGGACGTAGCTAGTACTATAATATACTATTTCTGTAAGCGACAATGAAAAATGTCATTCCCATTATCAGAAAATTAGGCTAAAGGGCCACTGGCCGCCCGATCTAAATTTTGATACCGTTTAGAGACTTACTTGGCTTGTCACACTTGGCTTGAGGCTGGGCCACACTTGGCCACACTTGCCGGTTGAGGCTTGCCACACTTGGCTTAGACTTGATCAAACGTGAATTGGTCACCTACTGTATTTGGCCAATCACTAGGAGCCTCATAAGGAAGTCATATGCTCGATGGGCCAAATTTGCATGACTACCGAAACGAGCAGCTGGTCAGGATGCCCTATGATCGCTTAGGTCAGACGCTGGTCGAGGGGTATTCGCGCAAATCATTGCAGAGCAAAATCACTCCGTTGGTCACAGTACTTGGAGCATCACCACCAAATTCTGACCAAACTGGAAGAAAGGGCAGACGTGGGTGGGCGTAGTGAAGATGACTTTTTGAAATCTATGACAAAATTGACCGAGGAATGTTCTTCAGAGAATTACGATCGAGTACTGCTGATCGAAGAAGAGTGAATGGCGTGCATCCTAACTTTATCACTGACAGATTACCAACTATCTTTGCTTGAGGCTTAACATTAAGCGAGTAGGGTGCCAACAGGGAAAGTAGGGTACCATAGGGTGCCACAGAGAAAGGGTGCCACAGGGTGCCACAGGGAAAGGGCGCCACAGGGAAAGGGCGCCACAGGGAACGCATTTAAAGTAAGAAAGGTGCCACAAGGGAACGTAATTGGTTCGATCCTCTTTCTCGTTAACATCGCTAAGACAGACGAGAAAGTGGGCCACTCCTCGACATCGTCATTTGCGGACACTAGGGTGATAATGAAATTTGCATCAATGTGAATTGCGATAAGCTGCAAGAACACCGGTCTGCTATAGATGACTGGGCACAAGTGAACAGCATGAAATTCAACGGTACCAACTTAGAGGGTCTCAGATGCAGAGCTGTTAGAAGTCGGGATAGAACACCACAGCTTGTTCACGGAAGGCACAAAAATTGAAAATCAACTCATTCGCGACCTTGAAGTGAAGAATAGTAGTAAGGTCATGTTTGGCGATCATATAACGGCAACAACTACACGATGCAAGCAGACATGATGGACATCGTGGATTTTAAGAACAAGAGAAGCGTAATTAACGATAAGATGAGAACTCTTCTGAGCCCACGTGATCCTTCTTCATGAGTACTGCTGCCAGCTATGCTTAGTATCCTTAGTCTGTGTTTCGGACCGAGCAGTCTCAGGCCACGATGGATCGCCGACCTTCTTCATGAGTACTGCTTCTAGCTATGCTTAGTATCCTTAGTCTGTGTTTCGGACCGAGCAGTCTCAGGCCACGATGGATCGCCGACTCTGATTATCGTTCATCCGCCCTCATTTGGGCCACCTGATGCACGATGCTGTTGCTTGCTTTTCGCCGCTGGTAGTGTTGCAGGGGAGGTCGATCTGGGATTGTGCCCAGGAAAACGTCCAGTTGTCTCTTGAAGGTCTCCAGGGTGAACTCCCCCTATCTTAGATCCTTTAGTAGGACGTTAAACAGCCTTGGCCCTGCCACGGAAAGTGATCCTTCCCGCAGGAATTGAAATATGACTGCGGATCTGTTACGTAGTGGGGGGATCTTGCACAGTCTCCCCATCTATCGTTGTGATATGTCTCAATCTTGAAGGTCTCGCTCTCGAAGTTTGGCACCATTCCGGTTTTCATTTTCCATGTATGGTGGCCAGTATGGGGAATACACAGCAGGTGCTTCAGTGCAAACATTAGGGATGTAGATGTTTGTTAATTATTCCAAGACAACATTAACGATCATAATCAACACGTCAAAAAACGTCAGCTGCTTTACATGGTAGTTACTATCTTATTTGAGTTGTCAGTATTCACAGAAATTAATTTACACGCTCTTTGAACCTACGAGGTTTCTCAGAAATGGAATATAATACATACTGGTTATATACAAACATACTGCATATATTACTGATATTTTATGAACAAATTGATACATATGTTATTAATTTCGGATGAACGGTGCCAAATATACAATATGTTTAACTTTTCATTATGGAAATATTTTTTTAAACGTTGAAAATCGTTATTGACTCGTATCAATTTGCGCGTAAGTCATTTTATAGATTTTTAACCAGAAACTATACCAAAATAAAAAATGAATAGGACTTATACCAGATTCTACGTAGATTACTGTGTTGTATGCAAAGTGAAATTAAATTGTAGTGTATTATTATTCAACTGTCGTGTAAAGTTATGTTCAGTTACATGAGTAGAATTCATTATATTCTATACAGTAGGGCGTGAATACTGCTAATATTCTGCATCGAATATTACCGATTCAGCATCGCAATATTATAGATTCGACATCGATTAATGTGGATGCTGCAGCGATTAATGTAGATTTGACGTCGATTACTGAAGATTCGACGTTGATCGATCAACATTTGACGTCGATTAATGCAGATTCGGTTACAACTACTTAAGATTCGACTTCGATCAATGCAGATTATTCGATTCAACAAATTATCAGGTGCAAAATCTTCGACGATCTTCGCTGAATCGACATAGAAAGTTCCTCAATAATCGTCGTTGCGCTCCGCGACATTGCCTTGTCCGTTGCCCACTCCGAATGGGGGTTTGCCCATGTCGATGGAGCAGGAATCTGCATTAATTTCTTCATCGATCCGCCCTAATCTTCATCGATCGATCAAGACCTGATTGACTGGGTGGGTACATTTACAAACCTAAAGCACTATTAAATCTCCCAAAATAATTGGTTTATTGTTCTCGTACATATATAGTCTATATTTATGTACTTTTTAGTCGCCAGTTCGGCGGCGACAAATGTCATCGCGCGGGCTATTCATGCTTTTGTTCTCATTTGGTGTGTCCAATGCCCGACTGAAAAAAAAAACTTTATAACAAAACGGAAGAAAAAATTATTTAGTCTACGATTAAAAACCCAAACCTTGTAATACTATCGCAGGTCTAAAAATTTACTTCATATGAGAATTAAAAACTATTAATTATTGTATACATCTTTCAACGATGGATTTTTAACCAATTTATAAAGAATTTATTATAAATTGTTCCTGCTATTGAAAAATATGATTGAATAAAATGATTTCATTTCGATGATGATTTTTAGATTTTTTTTTCAATTTATCCGACTCCTTGACACGCTTGTTTCATCGAACTACCTAAGATACATTTTGTAAACCACTTTGAACCAGTGGTTCGCAAAATTAAAAAAAATTGAACCACTTCATAATCTCAGAGAGAGACCAGAAAATTTCTTACAAGTTTAGTCCCTGTATGTAAAAACAAACGTCCATCGGCTGCTGGCCTTGCCTGTTAACAGCCAGTGTCAGGCAGTGCTAATATAATAGTGAACTGGGAATTTTATACAAGTTGAGCAGGCCCTTCATGAACACCGAACGTACATCGACTGCTGACACTATCTGTTAACAGTTTCTGTACACTCATATTATGTCGAGGAACATGACTGTTCTCAGAAAAACGTCCAATTGTCTCTTAAAGGTTTTCATGACGAACTCCTCTCAGCTCCATCGGCAAGGCGTCAAACAGCCTCTCTCGCCACGGGAAAGGATCCTGCTGGCAGAGATTGAAATTAGGCACAGCGTATAGACTACATATAGAGAAATTCCTGCACTGTTCCCTCTCCCTTCTCTCGCTGCGGTGTTTTACAATCTAGAAGAACTCGCTTGCAGATCTACGAGCCGGTCCAGTTATTATTTTCCATGTATATAGAATGACATGCCTATCCCGCATACGGTGTAATGCGTATACTTCAACACTCACGCTTCGGAGGCAAGTTTACTGAAATAACCCTAATAATAATCCCTGTTCAAAGGTGGGGTTACCCACAGCCCCCCAGTTTGACGCAATGCAGGCAGCACAGTAAAGACACTGTGGCGTCAGTAGTCTGGTGCATTCCGTCTCGTACAGTTGACGATCTAGACATGCTCCTCATTTGCATCGTGTAATCTTGGTGTGAATAGTGCAGCTGGCGAATTTAAAATAATTAAGTTTTAAAGGCTAAACAAGTTAATTTCGGAATTTTTAGAAACAATTTGCTTAGTTTTGAATGTGCAGTGCCTCTTAATGCAAAGTTATTAGGTGGTATTATTACCTACATTTTCAATTGTATCATTTCACCCGTTTGAAGTTAGCATATTGATTTCATTGGTAATTGGTACACAAATATTCCAAACGGTTGTACTTCCACTGTATTAGACTGTAAAAGGATTTAAAGCAAATTTTTGCAACGTTTACATGACAATCGATGATTGCTTTGTCGCACTTCATGATTTGAATTGCATTTCAATTTAAAAATGATAATTAATTTGCTTACTTACTCGTCACTCGATAAATATTACAACGCAAATCAGCAGTAGCTGGTTACTAATTGAAGTTGAACTGTCTGCTCTTTACTAGCATTTGCATTTGCGATGTTATAGCATCATTGAAACGGACCAACACAAATTTTGATTTTCTTATTTAATAACTTGATGCGTTCATATCATATAATAATTTCATGATTAAGACACACATGCAGAATTTCGCAGACACTATCTGCATCTATATATATTGTTGTTTTCTTTGCGACTTGAAGATCACCACTAAAGTATCAAGGTGAATGAACTTGACTTGATGGTCGTATTTTATAAACTTACTTAGCGCGACTTGACATATGACCGAGTGAATCAATCCATGTGCTTTCTAAACCTATTAATTTTCAATATTTCTGATATTTCGAATATGCGAGAGTTTATTGAACCAATTTTCATTGTTAAATGTTTCTCTGGTATTGTTAATAATGAAAAATGATTAGAAATTCAATAATGTATTCTCCATCTATAACTATGTGCAATTCTCTCAATTTAAGATGTATTATGCGTTGAATCCTTGTAGAAACAATTTGGAATTAGTAGGAACAATTTTAGCCGACGATGTGTTGGAGAGAGAAAAGAATCTTAATCATAACGATCAACTGTTTTGATTGTGGATAGACTTAATAATTTGATGTAGAACGTAGCGTTAAGTGCCATCAGACGTTTTTCGAGGTTCCCAGTTTGGATTTCTCTCAAATTGCACTGGAGGAGGACTTGTTTGTTGTTGCTCCGACATGTAGGCCTGCATTCCAGTAAACTCTGTGCAGTATGTAATCATCAAATAATACTCTATAAACTATAACGCTGTTCCTCAATCAATCCTCGCATCACATTCACTACCACTAACCGAACAAACCTAAGGTCACATATATATAATTATTAAAGGAAGAGTGTCACACAGAAAAGCACCCTCTCACTGGACATTAACAACTCAGGAAGTTGTCTTTTTAAAAATTCCGAAAGTGACATGTTCAGCCTTTTAAACTGAAATAATTTCAATTCGCTTAACACGTTATTCATACTAAGAATCTACGATTGAAATGAGAAGCATGCCTCAATCGTCAACCGTACGAGACGAAACGCACCAGACTACTGACTCCACAGCATCTCCACTTTCCGGTTCTTCGCTGCCTGCATTGATCTCAAACTAAGGTAATGGGTAACCACACCTCTGGAAGTATTCTGGTGGTTGTTTTAGAAAACTTGCTTCCGAAGCATGAATTTTGAAGCCATTTGTATACTTGTATATGAGCGTGTTGCTAAAAAATCACGCGAGTTGCCAGAACGCGACGCACACGTGTGGGCATAAGCTAGAGCATCTCAAGCGTGTGCAAAATAACGCAACGCACGCGTTTTGCTGTACGCAGTCGCGCATCGCATGCGTGTTTACAGAAAAGTAATATTTGCGTTAAATCGAGTATTGGATATAACGCAGTTCACGCATGCTCAGCTGACTACGCGTGTTGGCGTACACTAGTCGCAAGCCTATTGACATAAAAGTAGCGCAAGCCTGTTGAAGATAACGCAATGCCCGCGTGTTTTCCTACGCACACGCAAAGCACGCACGCTGAGATGCCAATTGCGCACGTGTTGAATCTCACGCAACTCTGACGTGAGCAACACGAACTCAAAGTAAGCGTATTGAAGATAACGCGACGTCAGCATGTTGACAAAGCCTTGTCACGCTCGCCACAAGAACTCATGCCAGCTACTGAGCAGGGAATGCATGGGGCGGCCTGGCCAGCCGCTGAGTTAGTGTGTCGTTTGACACTTATATTTTTACAATGAAATTACCAAAGTAGCTTCTATTTAGAGGCGACACGCAGGAGGCTGCCATTTCACATCTTATTCACCTCTAAGGCGAGAGTGGCAATAGAAAGGTGTTCGAGAGCTGGTTCTAAATTTTGGCTGGGTTAGGTAAGCAGGCGTTTTATGTTAACTTTCAGGTTCGGCCATGCCCAGTTAAAATTTTGAGACGGTACCGGCGCAGGGCTTGGCTGAGCCTGTCGCGCTTTAGCCTGACGGAGCCGTGAAATAGTGACCTGCAGTTATCTGTAAAACAGCGCTGCGGCATGGCTAATATAGAGAAAAACTCCAACAGCCTGGGGGAACTGAACACGGCGCTGTTATGGCGCTGCCACATGGCATAGGCGGCAGGGCGTACATTGCATGGGAGTGGGGGGAGGCGGGTAAGAGAGAGGGAGGCGGGAATGAGTTGGAGGCAGGTGAGGCACCTCGGGAGACCAGGGGACCTACACCTCGAGAGGAGCTAGCTGGGCTAAATTTTGATCATCGAAGAACAGACTGGGAGGCAATTGGGAACGAACTCCTCGAAATTGACTGGAGATCTGAGTTCCTGGAGTTAAACGCCGAAGCAATGTACAACAAGCTGTGCGAAGTATTACTGCAGGTATGCGAGCGTCACACGCCGGGAAAAACGACCCCCAAACGGCACATAATTCCGAGGGACAGACGGATCCTCATGAGAAAACGAGCGAGTTTGAAAAACCAGATAATGGCCGCCCCCAGGAATATGGAGAGGCGGAGGCTTCAACATCTAGGTAAGAAAATTGAAGAAACAACGGCAGTTACAGGACACACACGAGGCCGAGCAACAAGTTGCGGAGGCGCAAGCGTTGTCTGCCATTCGAGAGAATCCCAAATATTTCTACAAATATGCCCAGTCAAAGGCCAAAATCAGAGCCTCAGCGGGGCCTCTGAAAATACCGATGTCCTTGTTGGAGACGACCAAGACATGTGCGAACTTCTGGAGCGCAGTTTGAAAAAAGTATTCAGGGAACCCCATACTCAAGACAGGAGAACGAAATTGGAGTCATTCAAGAACTTCCAGAGGGGCGGGAGCTGATGAACATAGAGTTTGAAACGCCGGATCTAGAGAGGAGTATACAAGAATTATCGACGTACTCGGCTCCCGGCCAGATGGGGTCCCTCCAGTGTTACTGAAAAAATGTGTCGGAGCACTAAAGATCCCTCTGACTTAGCTCTGGAAAACATCATTGAGAGAAGGAAAAGTTCCAAGTGACTTAAAACTAGGGCTAATAATCCCTATCAACAAAGGAGGTGCGAGAGACAAACTCCAAAATTACAGGCCGGCTACATTAACATGACACGTAATCAAAGTATTTGAGAAGGTTGTTTCCAGAAGGTTGGTGCAGTACATGGAAGAGGCTGACCTTTTCAACAGAAGACAAAACGGTTTTAGACGAAATCGTTCCTGCTTGTCCCAGCTACTGGAGCATCACCATCAAATCCTGGCCATGCTGGAGACGGGGGCCGAAGTGGACGTGGTGTATTTGGACTTCGCGAAAGCGTTTGCCAAAGTTGATCATGGAGTGTTCTTCAGAAAATTAAAACTGCTGGGGGTCGGAGGTGAATTGCTGGCATGGATACACAGCTTCCTAACAGAAATACTATAAGCTGTCGTTGTAGGAGGCTCGAGATCGAGTGAGGCTAGGGTGAAGAGTGGTTTACCACAAGGAACGGTACTCGGCCCAATCCTCTTCCTCATTCACATGGCCGACATAGATGTGGCAGTGAACCACGCTTCTACATCGCCATTCGCGGACGACACCAGGATACCAATGACCATAACGGACAGGAGAGACTGTGAGAGGTTGCACGAAGACCTCGCGGCAATATATGACTGGGCTTAAGTGAAGAACATGCAGTTCAACGGGACCAAGTTTGAGGTTTTGAGATACAGAAGTAGCGGAAGAGCGGGTATAGAGCACCACTACCTAGCTCCTGACAACTCGGAAATATAAGAGAAGCGAATCGTTCGCGATCTAGGAGTGTTGATGAATACTCAAGTAAATTTTGGTGATCACAAACGGCAATAACCGCAAGAGGTAGGCGACAGTTGGGGTGGATCTGGCGGACGTTCAGAACAAGAGAAGCGGAACCGATGATCACACTCTTTAGAGCCCTTGTAATACCAATCCTTGAATACTGCTGCCAGCTCCGGACCCCGTTCACACCGGGCGCAGTGCGGCAACTGGAACGTGTCCAGTGAACCTTCACTTCCAGGATCAGAGGGATGGAAGAGTTGAACTACTGGGAGGGGTTAAGGCGCCTGGGTCTGTACTCACTGCAGAGGAGACGGGAGAGGTATGTCATTCTGTACACATGGAAGATATTAACCAGAATGGCGCCAAACTTCGAAAGCGAGACCTTCAAGATTGAGACACATCACAACGAGAGAAGGGGGAGACTGTGTAAAAACCCCCCACTACGTAACAGATCTGCAGTCAGATTTCAATCCCTGCGGGAAGGATCACTTTCCGTGGCAGGGCCGAGGATGTTAAAGCCCTACCAAAGGGCCTAAGAGAGGGGGAGTTCACCCTGGAGACCTTCAAGAGACGACTGGACGTGTTCCAGGGCACAATCCCAGATCGACATCCCCGGGAGCACAGCCGTGCACCACCAATTTTGCGCACCAATAAGCCCTGAATCGAACGCCTTGGATCTCTCCGGACCTACACCAATCAGCCGTGCACCACTCGGCTTATCCTCTTCCGGCCTTGACCACCACCTGCCGTGCACCACCAGGCCGCGGATCGAATATGACGTCCAGACATCGTTAAATTACGTAATTTTACGTTTACCGCATCTGAAGTTAGGTTTCAGATAGCATAGTTCTGTTCCAAAATTTATCGTCCTTCGACGTGTGGCCGTTCGACCGAGGGCTGGTTCGACCCACGGCCTAGATACGGACGGCTTGAAGTGTTGAAGGCTACGTTCCGGAAGGGAGGAATCATGATGGTCCATGACATCCAGGGCAGTGTTGGTCTTCGGTAGGCGGCCTGACCTCCCCTGCAACACTACCAGCGGCGAGAAGCAACAGCATTGTGCATCAGCTGGCCCAAATGAGGGCGGATGAGCGATAATCAGAGACGGCGATCCATCGTGGCCGGGACTGCTACGTCCCAAACAAATACCAGGGATGCAAAGGGAGGAGTCTTCGTTCTTCTTATAGTTCAAGTGACAGAATGCGCTATTTCGGGTCCATTTCCGATTGCAATTACGATTATAAAACCACGTCATTATTTTAATACTTAAAAATACGTAAGTGTTTTATTTTCTTTCCCAGTGTGAAAGCTTCCGCAAAAAGGAACGTTTAAGCTCAACTATACCTTAATAATGTTCAGAAGATATTGATTAGTTTGCCTGAAACTTATTTCTAACGTGAGTGCACAGAAAACGTTGTTGATGTTACTTGCATCATAATAAATGATATAAATCTCCTGCTATCATGTAAAAATTGTAAGAAGAAACTGCTTCAAAACTTAGCAATAGTTTTATTCAAAACGATCTTTTCATAAACTTCTTTATAGTTCAAATTCAAAACGTTTCCATACAGCTGCTCAAGTCTGTTCAATGAATCATTAAAAATCTTCCTCAATTTTTCAAGGAGGCTGATTTATGGCAATGAAAATTATGAGAATTGAATTGCGATGTAAATTCGGCATCTCTATCATGAAATTTTCATAAACTAGAGAACTAACTTGGAAATACATTGAGGAAGGATGGGAGTAACGGCATTTCGCTTGCCCGAAAATCATCAAAAGTTGCAAGAGAAGCAGTGCTTACCTGCCTCCATTTATGAACGTTATTGATCACGAACATTTTGACCCGATCCAATACCAGTAATATTTTTTCTATTCATCTGAAACTGCGTTCATTCCTTTAAAATAAATATAATGAATAATCTCTAAACAGTTCACCACAAACGTGGCTATTCCTCAATTTACTGGACGATTGCAAGCCATTCATTTTGTAGTTACAGTATGTAGTTAATAGAGCACAGTGTGGTAAGGTGTCTTTGTGGGCAAGCTGACTGAGTCGTGAACTCTGACGCGAAATACCCGCGTTCGAATCTCAGAGCTGCCGTCGACGTTTATCCGGTAAGAGCACTTCGCGGTGACATACTTGTAACTTCTCTGCATCATTAGTGATTGAATTTATTAGTTCATAATTGACATTGCTAGTGTATATACGATGTGAATGTTCGACAGCGAAGACCTTGTAATCTGACTTGTCTATGTAGAGAGTTGCGTGTCTGTGAACTCTGAGAGAGAGTGAAAAAATTGTAAATTGTCGCGTAAATCGCGTAATTGTCGCGTAAAACGGTCTAACTCAACTGCCGGGCCCGCTGCCAGAGCCCCCAAGAGCGGGCAATGAGCTGATTTGGGCCGGAAGAGCTCGCTGAGAGCCGCGTGTCCGCAGAACAGAGCCCACCAGGGCCGATGCTAAGAAATTAAATAGCGCTGCTCCGCGGATGGTGATATTGTCTCTAATGCGGACACTTTTGCTCTGTCGCGTCTCTACGTCGGCTCTACAGCCGGTGACGGCATGCTCTTTTCCTGCCCTTAATTTAAACTGGGTGCCTGCCCTGCATGGACGGTATCGGGTGCCTAAAACGCACACCCCCTGTCGACTCCGTATAACGCGCATTACTTCGCTCACTGATAGGAACGAAACGCGTGCATAGAGTCGCTAATTAATGTGATAGGCGAGTCTATGGCGTCACTATTTATGCAAGAAGCTGAGATGTACGTAAAATAAGGCAGTATAGTGGCCAGGATTGTCCCTGATAATAACTGCACTGATTTAAAAATAATAAGTAACCCTGATGAATGGGTATAAATAGTAGATAACTAATTTATGCGTTCAAGAAGGAGCTGCCATGCATTAATTTAAAAATAACATACATCTTCCTCCATCCAGTATGCGTTCTACAAACCACAGTTCAACTTCCTGTATGCGTGTTCTAACTTAGATTAATTAAGTCAGCCTAGCATGTGTTGAGTAAAGTTCACTACTTTTCTCCTTTCTAATCAATATTTCATATTTTCGGCCAATGATAATAACATGCATTTGATCATCTACATGAACGTTGCATACATTAGTAGAGGCTGTGCAAGGATGGCAACTTAGTTAATTCGCATTCAATTGAAATTTTGCGTAGAGTGCAATAATTCTCTCGGATTACAACCATCGCCTCAGATGAAGTTCTATATATACGGGATTTCTGTTCGCGAAAGATTTAGCGAAATAAATTAAAATTCTGATGATCGTAAAATTAGTCCTACGAAAATGATGCAGGATGTCTTTTGTCTGCTCAGTGCGTGAGCTTCATGCGCTGCAGAGACGTTGATGGATGACTCGAAATAACAGGGCAGGTAGCTCTGGTTTTACGCATCAGGCTGCACACACAGGCCTTAACATGTCATGCTTTACCATAGCGTGTATGTGTCTTCACCTTCGTGAAAGGGAAAGTAATGAACTTAATCCTATTCATTCCAAATTGTCACGCACAAAGCACAAGCGATGTCAGTGTCTGGCAAGTCGAACGTGTCATGCACAACACATAAACAAGGTGTCTGCAATTTGTCATAAGTGTTACGTACAGTGCGCAAGGAAGGTCAGGATCTGCAGCTAGTCATAAGTGTAACGAACAACCCACATGCAAGGTCCATGTTTGCAACTAGTCATGGGTGTCACAAAATGCCCAAACAAGTGGAGTGTCTGCAATGTCGTACGTGGCAAGCACAATTAAATCCCGCATGCATGCCATCACGTTCTGCTTAAATTCCCAAATATACAAAAAGTATAAATACATTCAGGAAGATATTTTTAATATTTTAACCAAGAATCGTTCCTGTATGCATGACAGAGTAGAGCTTGCAACTGAGCATGTTCGTGCAGTACAATTCACAAAATGGCCACTCATTGCAGCCTAGGTCACACTGATGAACGCTTGCGGTGGCGGCAGGCAAGAAAACATGATCTTTTATGTATTGCAACTGATGGAAAATATTGGGCCGTAATGGCTCGCGACGCTCTCAACATTGATCGATGCACTCGTTTATGGTTTGCTACGTGGTTCTTACGAAACCCGGAGTTTGAGCAAGCATAGTAATTCATTTAAATGATTGATGGGGTGTACAAAATTGCCTCGTGAATACAGGAACCGCATTTGTATTCAAACAATTCTGTGCATCAAATTCTTTTCCCTCAGTCTAGGTCACCTGCAATTGTTAACAAAAAGTGACGTATCCTTCAAATTTATTCGCTATTATAACATGATAGAAAATAAAAATGTATAAATAGCTCTTATTGCTCGGAGAAACTATTTAGGTGAGTTTTGGCTGCGCAAGAATAAACGGTAATTTTATTTGTAAGAACTGGAAATCTCAAGAGAGCCACGTCAGTTTCTACAGCATGCATACCTAAGCGCCAGCCATTTAGTGGCCTGCCATTTATCACGAAGTCGAGTGACAGCGTCGTTGTGTGAAGGCTCTCGAGGCCATGCGTTTTTTTACTTTTTCTCTAACGAAAACATTAGCCAGAAAAAAATGTATCGAGTGATCTACTTTCTAAATAACACGCGTATTCAGTGGCAAGTTTCTTGTGTTGCCAAGGCTTCGAGGTTTCAAGTCTCGAATTCCAATTCGCTTTATAGAAGTTCGCCAGTTTTGGCTTCCGCGCTGTCTGGCCTCTACTAGACTTGCTCACATCTCTACTGACATATCTAAATAAAAAAAATTCCCACGTGACATTTTCTGCACTACAGTTTTTCCGTGATAAATCCATATAGGTGTTCAGAATATTTGCGCTCTTTCCAAGCGTTCATTTCACCTATAATTGACACTCATATTCATATATAGTTTGAGTGGGACTACGAGGAAATGCCCGCCCATATGCCATGTTAATGAAGTACAGATGCGCTTTAAAAGTAAGTGTTAAGAATGGTGTAGTTATTATAGCCGCCTTTACGGGGCTGTCAAGGTGTCATCAGGAATGTCGTTAGTTTCAGAAACAGCTTTCAAATTAATTACCTGCGTTTCGCTGAGATGTTAAGGTGGGCGTGAGAACTTGTTCCAAAACAGGATTTAATTGTAATACAACGTTTTTTCAGGCATTCTTACCTGATTTCCAGCCCATTAATCTTCCTTTGTTTTTTTTTTTTGGGGGGGGGGAGTGATGGTTGTTAACCTTTCATGGTGTCAAGCTTTGTCATCATTGTTCATGCTCGCACAAAACACCGTATCTTTGACACCCGTATATGCATATCACTCCGGCGTCACATAAAGGCTCATAAATATTTCCCATCTCGATCTAAAAGATATTTTACCGTCTCTCCTTCGGCCATAATTTCATATACTAGAACTAGAGTAACTATATAAATATTCAATTGTGTACTTTCATTTCCGATATTAAACTTTGCGCAATGTTCACGCGTAGTTTTTACATGAATCTTAATTATTTTTTTTACTCGAATATATATGCCATGCAGCGTAGAGAAGTAATCAATGGCCGTGCCTGTTATCATTAATTTCAGGAGCCCAGAAATTGACAAGTTGATCGTTCCTCTGGGAGTGTTATTCAAGTTTTACATCGTGAGTGTATGGATGCAAATGTTAGTTTGGTAATTAAAACAATTCGTTACGGTCACATGGTCACGGTAATACATAAATTCAAAAGTAGATGCACACGAGTAGATATTTCAAGTTAGGCACTGATTTTGGTACCTAGTTCAGGTTTTACCAACCGGAAGTTTAATGAAAAATATATAGATACCAATTAACACAATTTGTATTTAATGTCACTAATTTAATCAATTGGTCTAATACCTAAATAAAAGTTATTGTGATCGAATTATTATCAACGATGATTATTGGTGCCAATAGGTGTAAATTATAGGTGGAGCACCGATGGCTCATCGATGGCGTGACACACCTATGTTCCACATATATCCTTCCGATGGCCTTCTTAACCGAAAATTTCATCTTCCACCAGAAACTAACTAGCATTGGTACCAATAGTGGTACCAATAGCGTATCGATGAGTCATCGTTGGCCACCTCTAAAAAGAAATCGATGAAAATTTTCCGTTAATTTCTAATCTGATTCATTTGTATTTACTGATGTTACTTCATACGAGCACACATTCTGAGGACTACGTATAAACATCCAACATATAAGAACAAGTAACAATATGCGATAATTAACAAATAATCACCGTACCATACACGTACCTCATGAAAAATCGACTTGAAGAAAAGTCTCTGCAGCCTGCAGGAATCAAACTCCGGTCTCCTGCGCGCGAAGCAAAATCTCTGCCTTTCAGCTATCGAAGACAACTTTTCGGTCAAGTCATTTTAAGAGACAATTGAAATATTGCAAGTATTAATTTCATCAAATGACAGAAGTAAATGCTACTACCGTGATGATTAGACGGTTCCATTAATCACTTTATTTGAACATGCTGCTATATTCGGGTAAACAGCCCCTGAAAGAAACTTCATTTATCCATGACGAACGATGGTTCAACCCTGAGTAACGGCTACGAGAAAATGCTTGATAAGTATGAAATTTCTTAATGTGAACATTACACCAATTTTGAAAGAGGAACGATTCAAAATACTTTCGCCAAGAATATTCTAGAGTGAAATAATGAATTGATATCAAGCGAAGACTTTGAAGTGTTAGACGTGAAATACCTTCATCACTTCGTGTCACTATTCTTCTCTAACCTAATATATGATGTTTAGCGTAGGAAAGATACTGAGAAAACTTTATTAGAAATGGAAACTTATACTCAAAATAATCATCTGACGGTATAAGACCCCTCTGCATAAAGAGGTTACATTTTTGACATGACGAATACTCTGAAAACACATAGGCCTTAACAGGCAGGACAAGGCAAATGTTGGCAAAGGTTAGGACTTAGGAGGAAAGGAGCTCGACGTCTCAACAGGTACGAACCTGTACTCGCTATTCCAGAAATGCCCAGCCGCTGTCGACTACGGCCACGTGGCTTTAAATAAACGAGGCAACTTGAGAATATTACGGAGCAGACATAGTCGATTAACACAATTTATACTTAATGATGCAATAAATTTGTCTCTATTTATAGCAATTTTTCAAATACAGCAAGTTGATGGATGCATGCACGAAATTCGCAACAAATCTACGCAGTATATCGGGCGAGTATTCGCCATCATCTTCTGGCAAACTGTACACACAGAACGAGGTCAAAGTTTCGAATTGATCTCGAATGACTCACAACCCAATAACTTCTTTCTTCATTGAAGAAATTACAATGGCAAATTCCTTCGTGCACTGCGTAGTTCATGCAAGCGGTTTTCGGTGGTTTACAAGAGATTTGCCTGAAATGCGCTATCGATAATTCAGACCTTATAAATCATCGATGATTCATCAATAACCGCCACCTATACTCAGCACCCTCTCGATTTATTGGTTTTACTGTAGATTTTTGTTAAATTTTGCCACCCACGGTTACGCCAATTCTAATCTAAAGGCCCGTTTCCACTACGGGATAGATTCTGAAGGATTGAGAATGGCCTGAGACCAATAAGCCACATGGCTGGACTTGAAAGCTGGCATGCGCGTTTCCACTACGTGCGTGTGCTGGGATTGAGACTGACCGTCTGGGCTACCGCACTCGCTGGTCTTTGAAGATAGATTATGCTGGCGCTCTTGCTTTTAATAGCTGTGGTCACTATGCGCAGGAGGAAACAAAAATCTATTTACCTAATAGCAGTTATGAAACGCAAGAATGGTTTCAAACTTCTCATTAACAAAGTTTATCCGTGTAATAACATGCATTCACCAAGGGATTAAGAAACAGCATTATCTTATTATACCTTTAATGTGTCGAGAAAATTAAATGTAATAAATACGTCACAATGTTTAATCATGTCTGGTTTTTGGTCTATAGATTTAGATAGGTATCATAGCGTGCTTCACAAATGCTACTACTATTATTGGTTAATGTGTTTATTTACTATTTACTGAGTATACATACACTGTAAGTACAATAAGATAATTAAGATTTTTTAATTGACGGACGAGTGAATCTATGTCAATAAACAGATAAAATCGGTCAATGAGAAGGTAGGAAGTATTATTTCCATTTTTTTGATGTTCGTGGATGGATATAATTTCTCAATTTCTTTACTTATTTTCTCTAATTCTCAAGGTTCTGTCTCTGTAGAAAGAGCTTTTTACTTTCCAGAAGCAAGGTGACATCTCTGCTCCAGTCTCCGTCGTGCGACATGGTCAGTTAAGCAAAGAGGCAGGCAATGGTGCGTCTATTGGAGCGCCCGCCCAGCACACAACCTCATTGAACGAAAGTCACAGCGACACTGCCGATTGCCCGTGCAGCCCGTCACGCAAGTCCAGTAAAAGATTGAACAGCGCTTGACTCCCCGTCACTCCAGTCTCGATGGTCCGGAATGCCTCAGTCCGGACTGAAAAAGCCAGTTTTTCAATCGTCAGTCTCGCAGAGTCTCATAGTGGAAACGGGCCTTAACACTTCCACCTTCGATCTCCGATGTGCCAGTTATTCTCTTTGTGGGCAAATTTAATAAAACTTTAACAACTCTGAAAGGAATCCATCCGTTTTAATGTTCGTAAAATATTGGGTATTTTTTCGACAAAACGCTCAGCCAGAAGAAAACGGAAGAAAGAATTGCGACTATAATAGAGAAGAAATTGGTCTTGGACTTGACATGCGCCTATCTATGGCGTTAATAGATTTCACAATTGCTATTCTAGACTCGTTGAACCACCATGCATGCTACTAGATACTAATTGAATAAAAAAAAGGAATGGTTAATCTGGCATGTCCCATATTTGTGTTCCCTTGAAGGTAATCATGATCACTTATTGTCTTAAGAAAATCATCTGAATATTATTCACTTCAGGGTTTTTCGATTGTAGTTTGTTTGCTTGATCCAAATAAAAATGAAATGCTCCAAATAAAATTGCCACCAATTTCATTGCAAACTCATAGTGTAATGTCAAAACGATTGCAAAATTTAAGTCGTCCGTTTCCTTGCTTTATTAGAGCAATTGCAGCCGATAATTTGAATTGCGCTTAGGATAGAATATTTTTTCTTTGAAGGTTCAAGCGTTCAACGTCCCTTTTGTTTAGTTTTCCACATTTCGCTATTGACTTGTCAAACATGTGGAATAGTGGTGAAAATATCATGTATAACTTCCTACAACGCAGCGAGGTTCTATATAGAGTGCTATAGCTATAGGACTGTCAGCCAAATCGACATTTTCTATGCATTTGTTATATTTTTGGATAATGTCAGGTCATGTGACATTTACCACTTTCTTATCATATCTGTTGAGAGTTGTTACTGGAAAGGGTCTCACAAAATTATAGTCAATATTGACAATCTTGTTGTGCCACTTTGCGTAAATAATTTCGAAATTAATTGGCTTGCAAACTAGCTCTTCATATGATCGATCATTAATACTCTTCCACAGTTCTTTATCAGTTTGCCTTTGGATACACCTGCTAGTGATGGAGTTCTCATAATACTCACAGTGCCACTAAACCGAATTCTTCTGCAGGCAAGATGATCCATAAGAGGAAGGCTGATTAACCAGTAGTCAAACTATAATAACAAATTCAAATATTCGTGGACAGAATAGAAGATCTAGTTTTACAAGATGTTCTACAAACGAGCCAGTAATAAAAAACTTGTAATCGTGACAAGGATGTTGCACATCATGCTAGTAAAGTTTTACTCCAACTGGCGCCAAATAATCAGGGCAGGTACTTTAAAAACATTGCTAAGCGGACATAATTTTTCGAACTTGAGCTCAAGAAGATACGTCTAGCGTGCGCTCAGCGACTTTTGACACCTTCAAAACTTTCGTACGCACGACTTAGCTAAGGGCGTACTATCAAACCACGTTGCAAATCAGCCAATCACAAACTCGCTTACATCCTTTGTTTAAGTTATGAGTCACATGATGCCACGGTTCTGTGATAAGTTATTTAATCATTTTTAGCTCTTTAAGAATCCCAGACATTTTCAATCTAAAATTCGTTTCAATGACAATGCCGTTCCAAGATAGCAAAACTAGTAATAATATGACATTATGAACAGCGAGAGTAGCAATTTTGTGAATTCATTGTTTAGTTCTACCAATTAGACTCGTTTTCTATCGACATGTAGTGAGAAAATTTCTTTTCTCACTGAGAAGAATAGTGAGGAAATTTTTTTCCCTCGCTACATATTTTTTTCTAAATAAAAACTAGAGTATTTACCTTAAAATGATACTAGAGTCTAGGCACATGTATGATACTAAAGTCTGGACACAAGTAAAGTCTAGACACTAGTAACTAAATGGTTTCCAATCGCTTCACTCACTCAGAAGTGGTTCGTAACTCCACTTACGCGACCTCTAAATTGTCGCAAAGTTACGTTCATCTTATTGCACGGAAAGAATCGCAAAATGTTTTGAATGCATCATCATTTGTAGTTACGTGCACTTAGCGACTTACGCTGTACTTAAGTCGCTATGAACACTTAGCGATGTTTTGAAAGTACGGGCCCAGGTATTTATGGGAATCCACTCATAATTGCAATACTGCGACAAATAGGCCCGTGAACATGGTTGAAAATATCTGGAAATAAAGAGTGAAAATTTGAACTGATTTTGTAATTAGATATGCGAATTATATTTTCACTCTTTATTACCCATGGAATTATTTCATGGAATAATAATTAACATTTTATCTATGTTGTCTTTAAATAAAGATTAATTCATCTAAAAATGCATTCAAAATATAATATTGTTTTTCGTAAATGTCATACGATACAATCTACTGACGGTTGTTCCCTCGCAGGACTCAGAGACAGATAATAAGTACAGTGGAGTCCCGGGTGTTCCATCTGTGACAAACAACCAACCATATATAATATATTCGTTAATGAGTTGGAGAGTAAACTAAAGATATCAAACATTACCTAGATGCTTAGGAACAGCTTATAACAAAATCCAAGCAGTTTAGCTCACCATTGCATTCGTTCATGATAAGTTGAAGATGACAAGCCGGAGCAATTTTCTCACAAAAATCCAAGCAGTTTAGCTCACCATTACTTTCGTCCATGAAAAGTTGAAGATGAAGAGCCGGAGCAATATCTCCACGCATCCACCTTCTAAGAAGGATACGCTGCTACTGGACAGCGAGCACCAACCGCCCAAAGACAAGTTCAACATGTTTTCTGTAGCAGACATACGGATATGCGAAGAAACGACCGGCATTTCTGAGGCCTATTTTTTAAATTTGCATTGACCAAGAGCTGTATACATATAACCGTATATCTCGCAAACGAAGGCAAAGTCGAAAAAATTGTCACGAGCTGAACACCCCCGTTGGGAGGTAAGGTATTTATATACAAAGTTTCATTCAAATCTGTTCAGTAGCTTAGTAGAAATTTCTTGTCCAGTGCGAATTTAAGCACGTATTGCTGTTTAAATCACGAATGAGGGTGAAATGGAAAAAATACAAACGAAGGCAAAATCTTTAAAAATTGACGAGCTAGACATCACCGTTGGATAGTTAGGAATGTATGTTCACAATTTTGTTCAAATATGTTGAATACTTTGGAAGGAATGTATTGTTTACTGCAAATTTCGGCAAGTGCCGCCATATAACTCAGAAATGAATGCGAAATTAAAAAAAATTAATGAGCTAAACATCACCGTTATGTCCTACTGAATACGTGTATCAAGTTTCATCGAGCTACGTTCATCACTTTGGGAGATATTCCTTGTTCACTGAACTTGGCGATTGGACGTGAGACCGGCCGTCAATTTGTCAGAGACGTGTACGAGAGACACAATTCGCCGGTAGCGCAGCCGTGCACCACCAATTTTGTACACAAATAAGCCCTGAATCGAACGCCTCGGATCTCTCCGGACATCCACCAATCAGCCGTGAACTACTCGGCTTTGTCTTCCTCCGGCCTCGCATAGAACCTGCCGTACACCACCAGGCCGCGGATCGAATCTGACTTCCAGGCATCGTTAAATTACGTAATTTTACGTTCACCGCATCTGAGGTTAGGTTTCAGATAGGATAGCATAGTTCTGTTCTAAAATTTATCGTCCTTCGACATGTGACCGTTCGACCGAGGGCTGGTTCGACCCACGGCCTAGATACGGACAGCTCGAAGTGTTGAAGGCTACGTTCCGGAAGGCAGGAATCATGATTGTCCATTACATCCAGGGCAGTGGTGGTCTTCGGGGGTCGCCTGCCGGAAAAAGTCCAAATAAGACTGTAAGATTTATGGCAAAGTCAAATTGTATTGCTAAATATCTCCAATGAAAGAAACGTGTGATGGTGAAAAAATATAAAAGAAAAAAATTTGTCTAGAAAACAAGCATTTCCACTAATAAAAAGGCAGTTGATTTACTTTCAACATGCGTCCCCAATTGAAAAAGTATTTGTGCTCCATCAATTCGCAAAGAAAGTAAGATCATAGATGGCCAGCATTAATTTTAGACCAAAAATCACACAAAATGTATCCTCAAGATAAAACAGATGATAATTTTCAAATACCTAATGCATTGTTGAAATATTTTGAAACTTGTGAGTAGGTACAGTATCCCTGCTCCCTGGATTGTGAATAGTACCTATAAAAAAGAAGACATAATGACTCCATTATAGTCAGATGGAGTAAGACAGGACCGAAATCACTAACAAGCCTGTAGCATCTATACCATGAATAACTAAAAAATCCTAAACATATCGCAAGCGCAAGGTGTATCTATATAATAATCTATGCAATGGGCTTCTAAGCTACAACTCAAATGTTTTGCATCTAACATAGTTTTCTGTACAAGTTAGAAAAAGTGAGCTGGTCCCATCTTACCCCATTGGGGTAAGATGGGCCTGGGGTAAGTCCCGGTAAGACAGGACCAACTGGTAATTCTTATGTTAGGCTACAAGGTTTTTAAATAAAAGTACAAATCTGATATTCAATATTATCAACCTAGAAACACATTATTTGATTAAACAACCACTGGTTACTGTTTTGTGTTGCGGGAAGTTAACTCTTATCAGTCACATTGGAGTTTTTGTCATGAGAAAACTTTGTTAAGCATAGTAATAGTGGGTTGGCTTTGGTTCATTGTAGAGCACTGCTAAATGCTTCATGTATATTCCATTAGTGTCATTGTCTGAAAAATTTATCAAATTGGTAATAAAACCAATGGATAATAACTTAAATGTCAGATGTCACGTGTTTTCTTGCTAACTGCTGCTTAAACTGCATTTGTGGTGCACTTCTTCTAATGTAGCCCATGCCCTCTCTGCCTCTCACAGAGTTGTGATAATAATTATTTTTCATGTTTCACACAGTGATTTTCCCCCAGCCAATCTTGCACATAGTTCTGCAGCTCACTAATGGGAAGAGACAACCCTATTTTCTATGTCCATTTGATGCAATTTGAAATAGTGCACTAAATTTCTCTAATTAAAAAGCTAACAAGTTATAATGAAGTTTGAGCCATAGATAAAATTTTTGACAGAAATACTCCATGTACTGCACAGTAATATAATTATTTAAAAAACTATTTTTGATAAATGTACCTAGGGTAACAGAGGACTATTAGTGGGGGAAGACAGGACCATTTGTGGGGTAAGATAGGACCACTTGTGTGGTAAAACAGGATCATTTAATGGTCCTGTCTTACCCCTTGTCCAGTCCTTTTTTACCCCATTTTAGAATACATGTCAGGCAGTAATGGTAGCAGGTAGGAATGCCTAGTATGTCTCTAAAGTTGCTTATTACTTGAAGTTACCTGCCTACATCCACAAATCTGGCCAAAAAATTTTTTGTTATTAGACAGAGCTTATTTCCCAAACAGGGTTAACTATTTTGTGACCCTTCTTTACATAGGTTTTCTTTAAAAATTAGCCAGAAATTCATTATTTGCAGAAGAGGGTTGAAACAAACACTAAAATGACAGGTAATGACTGCTCTATCATATTCTTTTGTCAAATTAAATTCAGTGCAATTAGAATGCAGGCCATGGGCTGGTCCTTTCTTACCCCATGAAGGCTGTGATCCTGTCTTACCTCATTTGACTATATAAAATCTTCAAGCCAAGTAATCAGCATTTAATATGTAGGCTTGTGGCCCATACTCCAAAAATCCTGCTTCATGCCTAACACATCACTGACCTGATGACTCAGCTAGATACAAATTGAGGGTAAGCACCACACTATGGGTAAAAATAAATTATCTTATTAATTTTTACTTCAATCATAGCAGCAATCCATGCAATCTGTAGCCTTATATTGTTGATATTATTTTGCATAATTCAGAGAGAATTACTTATGTCAAATGTTTTCTGGTAATTCTTTTAATGATTGGATCCATATGTAAAACATATTTTGTGATTATTCACTTCATTTTCTTGTGATTGTTATTACACTTTATTTTCTTGTGATTATTCAAAATTCTACTGCAAGACCAAGTCTTGTTCATGGGCTTATGGGATCTGAAATTTATGGTTATGGGATCTAGAAATTTATGAATAATTGGCAGCAATTTGTCTAGGATTGTCAGCAGTCAGAAGGCACCAAAATACACTTCATTCCCTAAATGGTTTGGAGTGAAATGCAGGAAATGATAATTTTTTCTAAAATTAACAGATTCTAATTGATTGAATAAAGCGAAATTTCTCAACCACTAAAAATAACCAATAGTCTTTAGTACCGTCAAATGGGGTAAAAAGGGACCGGCGCTGTAAATCGGGATGCACGTCCCACATTTCGTAGAAATGTTGTAGCAGCTAAACTAATCGAAATATTGCAAAACTAAAAATAGTGGCGTAAACTTCAACATTTTTACTATCTATTATGTATAAAGCTAGTCAAGAAATCAAACATTTAAAATCTCTAAAAAATCATTAAAAAAAGTGTGAAAAGTGCAATTTTGGAAAAGTACCTCTGCTAAGGTCTGGAGCAAAAAAAAATATTCGCCGTATTAAAAAATTTTACTTGCATAATTATGCAAGTTGCATCCAGGTATCAGCTATAAAATGTAATTGATGGAATTTGCCTATCTCATTTCAAAAAAATGGCAGCCATTTCCACATGATGGGGTAAAAAGGGACACCCCCATGGGGTAATTAGGGACAACCCCCGGGTAATTAGGGACAACCTTAAAATACATTTACAGCATATCCTCTGTTAGCAAAGGTGACAGTTAAGATAAATATGGGTTAATCACAAAGATTTTCATTTAACTTTACCTGTCTCATGTCAAAAAATTGGACTTAACAAAAAATTAATGAAAAAAACATGATTTTTTTGTAAATATTTGATGTTTGCCATTAAAATATTCTTTTCTTTTTCAGGTATGATTTCTTATGATCATTTTTTGTTTAAGTGATTTAAATTAATGCTATTAAGATGGTTAGACATTATCAGCCTCAACCCCTATGCTTATGGAGGAAAACATATACATTGTTTGACCTCAATGTAGCAGTGAAGAAAGTGTGTGTCCATGGCATGTCCATTAGAGATGCAGCGCTGCTGCATAATGTGCCTCACAATACGCTCCATAGATACGTCAGCAAACCCAAGGCTACTGAAAATCCAATTAAAGACTTCCTTCATGTCGGGCGTGAAATTGCACTTCTTGCACATAAGGAAAGAGTCATTGCTCAAAACCTTGCTGTAATGGCTGACTGGGGGTGCCCTCTGACCCACCTTGAGATGTGAATGGCTGTGAGGGACTTCTTGAATAAGAGTGGCAGGAAGGTCATCTGCTTCAGAAACAATATGCCAGGTATTGACTGGGTTAATAATTTTATTAGCCGGTACAAACACTTTCTCTGTAGGAAACTTTGCAGAGAGACCACGCAAGAAGATATTGAAAATACGAGGGAGTTGGTCTCAGATACTCTGCTGAAGAAACTCCAAGAAATCCACTCACCACCCACTGAAGCCAATAATGCACCCAAACAAAGGAAGGCCTTCAAGCTAACTCCTGGGAAGTCACACACAGGGCCAAGGGCCATCACTTCAGGTTTAGCAGCAACATCAGCATTGAAGGAACAGGCAGCAAGTTTGAGGAATGTGTTACAGTCAATGAATATGCAGATGATGTGGATAATGTGATTGAATCAAAAAATGAAAGTGACCTTGCTGTTGCTCAAGAGATCACTGATTATCTAGATGAGTTCCAGGAACTTCAGGGGTAGGGTACAATGCGAGAAATTTCATGTTGCTCGTGTCAGAGAGCAACCACAAGACGATGACTGTGATGTCTTAGTTCACTTCTTAAAGAAGAGCACTGACACAAAAAGGCTATCATTTGTCTACCCTGTTCAGCCTGACATGGCTGCTGTTGGACGAGAGAACATCAAGCTTAAACTAACCCTCCTCAGCACAGAGCATAGGAAGCATGTTTTCAGTAACGTCATGCTTAGCGAGTTGGCCGACAGTAGCTTTGGTTAGCTCCGATGTAAAAAAAACAAAAAGGAACCACAACAGTTTAGTTTTGAGTTAAAATATATGTTAAGTGCAAGTGTTACTGTATGAAAAGGAAATTTGTTTAATAGAGTTAATTTTAGAACGGAAAACTATTTTTTGTTAATGGTAATGTATGCGGTGATATCACACTAAAATAAGGAAATCAAGTAAAAATCAACTAATATGTCAAGTAAAATGCATCTACATCATCTAGAAAGGGAGAGGAGGACTTTAGAATACTGCTGGTAATAGGTGAGTACACTCTGCATGTTTAAAATACTTAATAATTACGTTTTATTTCAAGTGTCCGGGATTACCCCGCTTCCAGGGGTAATTCGGGACGGTTTTATTCTGCGTCTGGCACCTCACAAATAGCATATGGAATTTTTTTGAAGATGCCATTCGATAGCCCTCGCAAAGAGCTATAAAATGAGCCTAAACTTGTTTCTGAAATGTTTCATGGTAAGAAATTATTAACAAAAAATGCTCAAAACCGTCCCTTTTTACCCCGTTTGATGGTACCTATTCTATTTAAGATTTGCAGCTATGATTTATTTACAATAAAAACTCTCATGCATTTCATGACAGATAAAAAAATTGTTTCACTGCAAAAATGTGAACTGTAATGATGTTCCAAGCCATAAATTATCCAATTCTGCATAAAATGTAGAAAAATTCTCCTATATACAAATGAAATAAGTCTAAAAAAATTATGTATTTTCAGGGCAACAGTGCTGCCAAGCACTCTTCTAACCGCCTTCATGCCAGATGCTCCAAGCCATAAATTTTACTATTCCTTATAAAAAGTAGAATAGTTCTATATACAAATAGAATGTCAAAAATTAATATTTTTCAGGACGATGATGCTGCCGAGCTCTCTCCCAAACTGCTTATGCCTTACCTACCAAAGAAGGAACTTCTCCTGGTCTACTACAATTTAATAATTTACCATCACATTCAAATGAAGTCAGAAGGGTCAGGCTACTTGAACTTGATCTTTCACCCTTTTGCCTTTAAGTTACCATGTATGATCACGATCACTTTAAATCTCTTCTCGAAAAGACCCACCATGGCCCTTGGTTGTGCTTTGATGCTACATTATCATGCTTTTGTCAATTAACAAATATCTGCAATCATTCCAAAAATTATGTTCACCTATCATGGCCAAGAATTATAAAATGGGCATTTAAATGCAAGTTGTGACTTGCACTACAAAATTGTTGCTCTTTGAAGTTGCAATATCTATTCAATCGATTGAATTATAGGTAATTCTCAACTCTAAAACAACCTATTTCATTTGTGGTAGGACAAATCCACCCACTAGAAAATTATCTATGTATTCCTAGGCCCCTCCTTTCTTACTTGTTATATAGTGGTTCAGTATCTAGTATTATACAATGAAATATTAATAAAATGTAACCGTCAGATATTTCCTTCGCATCAAAATGTGTTTTGTGTTTTTCACTTTAGTGTACATTTTTGGACACTAGACACATTTACATTTTACTAGACACATTAGTGTCTAAATGTACATTTTGGACTCATTTTTGGACACTAGATTTTTGTAACTGGTATTTAATGTTAGCCCAACCTGAACTGTAACTCTAATATCAATTCCAACTTGGCTGTTAATTTGATTTGCATACCTACTGCATTGTCTCAAACTGTTTTAATAAAAAGAACCCGCATCACATTAGTGCGAAAAAAAATTTCTTTTAGACACAGTATGCATTTGAGGCTATAAATTTATATTTGATATTATTTTCGACATTAACCAACCCATAAGTCCATAAAACCAGTTTTAAATATTTGTCATTACTAAAAGCCTACAGTCAAGTGTGTTAAATGAGGGGAAAAAGTCCATAGTCTTTTGCCTGTTTTGTCATGTAATCAGTTGATATTTTAGCTCCTTAAATAGACTCAAATCTTGCCATACTTGACAAAAAACGGCTGGTAATAGGAGAAGGAGATCAAACCTTCAAGGTACCGTATACCTATATAATTTTTAATGACAAAATGCACTCGGGGAAACTTTTAATACAAGTACTTTTTCTCTAACGCGCTGGATTTCTTGAGCTCATGTGGGCTTTTTCAAAATTTGAATAATTTAGCTTTCTTGCTGAAAGCTACTTGCGTTACAAGCCTGGCAATTTTTGAGCATATATATACACCGTCAGCCATAAGGTTTGGTACAAATTTCACAGTCCTAAGTACAATTTTTCAAAAGATTGGGGAAATAATGTAAAATAGTTTATATATAGTCCAGTATTAGGGAGGTATTTATTTTTATGCTTGCCCGTGAAAGGGTTAATGTCACAGAAACGACTTGAAGCATGTAGCATTTATGACAGATTTGGTTTTTAATTTTTCCAAGTGTCCTAGATGTTACTTTAATTTATTACTCTGTTTATAGGTATTATTATTATAATTATAATTTAATAACAAAATATTATTGCATAATTCTCATTTGATATACGTATGTAAGCCAGAATTGAAAAAACAGCAGTTAAAAATCGAAAATCTTATGTTTAATAGGTAGAATCTATTTTCCTTTGAAATAAGTAGATAAACTATATTTGGCTTTATTATAAGAATTGTCTTTGAATATCAATAACTGGCCTCTCATCTTTTCGTCTCAAGCCATCTAGTGTCACCTCGGATTGCTGTTCTGTTAGAGGTACTGCTGGTGTCCTTCATATTGCCTTGTGGTGAACTTGTGCTATACCAAGAGGCTAAGAGCCCATACTTCTACCCATACTTCACATTATTAAGGTGAAAAAGATTAAAGCCTCTGCAGAAACGGCACTCGGGAATTTATAACATGCACTTGAACGTTTAGCTACAGTTTCTTCGTCAGCAAATGCTGTACGGTAACTTGTCAAGTAGCTGAAAAATGTTAATGCTAAGGGACTTCTGAAAACCACTGCACTTAGGCTTGCTCTGTCTTCAATACCTACTGAACTGTACCTATCCTCTCGCCCAAAAGAACAACCCAAACATTATTTCAGAAGACAATTCTATGGATCAATTATACGAGTGCATGAAAACGCCTATTGCTGGAGCTTTTCGACCACACTCAGTATGGTTGTACGATTTAACTGCAACATTCGAATAGCAATGAAGGGTACCTATATGAGTGACAAGCCAGCAATGTAAGGTAAGGTAAGAATGACCAGCCAACAATGTAAGGTAGGTATATGCAGTGGTGGGCACAGGTCCGCTAATCCGCTAACCGCTAATTAGCGAAGCTAACTTTTTCCTTATCGGATTAGCTGTTCAGCTAACTTTGAAAACCTTTAGCGGACCAATTAGCTTCCGCTAAATTTAGTTTCGCTAACTAGAAGTCCGCTAAAAATGTTTAAAAATCTCTGATTTAATGCTAAGTATCGTAAGCCATGTGCCACGCCCACACCTATACTGCAGTCCTCTGGTGGAAAAAAAAAAAAATTAAGCGAAATCTAAATTTATATATTAAAAGTTAGCGGTTAGCGGCAAATTCCGCTACATTTTTTGGTGATTTATCGGTTTAGCGTTATCGAAGCTAACTTTTCAGTTAGCGGATTAGCGGTTATCGAAGCTAACTTTTAGGTTAGCTGTGCCCACCACTGGGTATATGGATATCCAGCCAGCAATGCAAAGTATATGAAAGTCCAGCAAGCATTCCAGGTTATCTGAAAGTGCAACTCTATTCTCTCTTGCTCATCAAATTACATAATTTCGACTGCCCGGTTTTGAAATTTTATTCCTATTTCTATATTACTGTTACAATGGTTTGATGACGAGTCACACGAAAGTAACTGACGATGATGAGGCGATCATTTTTCTGTAGTTATGGTTGCTACTCGAATTGGTTTCTCAAATCTTATTTAAAGAATTTAATTTTAATTTCAGTTCATATTTAAATAGCAATTTGGTTTTGGGCCATTAAACTTATTTTATCCATGGCTTACAAAAAATTGTAATTCACGTTATCAACCTACAACGGAGCATTACTTTTCAATGAAGGAATCCCATGCTCCTAGAGTGAAAGTATACATGAAGTGAATTAGCTGTATGCATTAATTTTGTTAGAAGGTTATTTTCCCGATAAATCATGTTTAAATGTTACTTGTCTCTGACTATTCCTGCTTTATACAACTCTCACAGTGCATGTACTGTACAAACATTCGGTTCGTGCTGTAAGCAAGCGATTTAAAATCACAAGTTAATCATGCCTGAAATTGAAAGCGCTAGCAGTAGGTCAGGATGACCCACAAGTGGACCAATGAGTGAAAAAATTAGATCAGTACTCATTGCAGTGAGTTACAGGGAGCGCATTTTCTCGTCCGTCCGTGAAGTCACGGACGGACATGACGTGCACAATTTCGCCTTTTTTCCATAAATGATAAAATGCGCTAAAAAGGACATCGCTATTCGGAACCATTACAGAACTATCACTCATATTAGTGGGTCCTACAGACCCTCTAATTTCTCTCTGTGTATATACCTTGAACATCCGTACAAATTCATCGGTGCTGCCTGAAGCTCGCGAAAATAGGCGTCGCTTAGTCAACCCTTCTGATGCTTAAACATTTTTGAATGACTGCACTTAGAGAAGCTCAAATCAAATTTTATTAGCCAGCTGTTACAATATTTTTGAGAGATCATTCAATGCTATATGATTAATTAAAAATTGTTACAGTGAACGCCTGCGTATAAAACTTGGCACAGCCAAAATTTGGTTCAGGTACGAGTGCCACGTACACCGTATTCTGCCGCTAAAGCCTTATCGACACCGTCTGGTTCAAGAAAGAACGTTTTATTTAGTCGATTAGGACTTAATGAAGCCTATATGGTACGTAGTCCATACTCTGTATGGTAATCTATAACTATATGGTAGTCTTGTTTTGGAACTACTGCACTCTATCACCGAGATGATGATATGGGCTTTTATAATTTAGAGGACGGAACTCAATTATAACAAACTAAACAATACCTACGAAACTTGTGATACAAGCAGCACGGTCGGTCAATTCAATTAGTCTAGTTTGACATATTTAGAAGTAATAACACAATTTCACTATCGCAGTTATGTGTTTAAGTACTTTGGTTACACAATCAAGTTAAAATTTACAAATCAGAGAATAAACATACGACATTACATTCTAACTCATTTTGCAATCGTTTAAATAATAGTAATGATGGAATTCATCTCGCTATGTCTGTATTAGCTCCTCCATGCATCTCGCTCCTCTGAAACTCGGAGGAATCGTTTAAGCTAATTACGGTAGTCTTAACGAGACAATAAGCCGCGTCATATACCAATATAATAACACAAATTAATAATCAATAAATAATATAAGAAATGTCACAGTTATGAGATAGGGTCTCTTTACTGCGAAAATATGACCTTTATGTGATCATACTACTATAAGGCTAAGAAAACCATGTAGCTCCATTTCCGATTAATCGGAATAATATTCCTCAGGAGAAATAACAAAGTATGTAAATACCATCACACGCATATTCATTAGATTTAGGTGCATATTTACTCATAGCGAGGAAGCAGAATCTTGACATTTATAGTAGGAATTTAGACGAATATTCTAGAGCCTCTCATTTTAAAACAATTGCCTCTATATCACTCATCTCTGAATTCAATTCATTAAAGTCATAATAGTCTAAATTAAATGCTTATTTCTGATTTTGTCACAAAAATTAACCCCAACACTGCTGAAAAACAATATTTTGCTGGCTATTGTAGTGATCTGACTGACAGCAAGATTGAATTTATTCTCGCCGCGAACTCTTAGAACAATTTGGGAGCATTTGCTTTCCGTGCTATTAGGTGAACAAAACTTTCTGGCATGCAGATGTTCGCAGATCTCAGTCGACTCCTGCGGATATGAGCTTTGCTTTCTGTACTCACAACTTCTGTGGGGGATATCATTTACACTTCGAATAACCGAGATAAGCTACTTGCCATGCCAAAGTTTATGTTAAAACTGTCGAAGTTTTTATGCAGAATAACAACTTTCTCGTAAGCTCAGTCAAATACTGGAGGATTCAGCTAGCACCTCTCAGCGTTTCCACTCGGTCTACATATATACTTTTTGTAGATGAAAGCGCATTTATCAACTCACATCCAAAAGAAAGAAATTGCACACATTTATTGGTTGCATAAAATTTTGTCCTTACACGAGCTACACTACGAATGCTTCATTTAACGCATACCTTATTGGGCTTGCCGTTCACACAAACTTACGTAGGATAAGAGTTAGACCATTAAACAAGCTCCTTCATCTACTGTCGGTAACTCAGTAAATGCCGGTCCTTTGGATAGTATAGCTTAGCCGACGAATAACATATCCGTGGACAAACTATTGAATTCATATCTTCTCTCTGCTCGTTGGAAATGATCTACTTTCTTGTTCGCCGATTTTAACACACGATCTTTCCGTGCTCATGTACAATCCTGAACTTTACTATCTTCGAACCAAGTTGTGAGAGATAGAGCGGGAGAAGAAGAGCTGGGCCGGTGTATGCGAGGAACTGTGGTCTTCCTACAAAGGCAGACACCGCATGAATAGCAGATCTAATTTAGTCGACACACGGAGCGTTTGTGCAGTAAATACAGCGTGGCGGATAACTCCTTTTGTCTGGGGTAAATCGGGTCTCCACGGTACCTTGAAAGAATCCTTCCAGGAGCCCATCTGTCCAACAATGACACTGCTACCTCACTGTTGCTCTCGTTCTCCCAATTGCTTCATAAAAGCACTTGTGGAGACTTCGACATCTCTCTTCTCGCGCCACAAGATCGATGGCGTTTCTTCTCGAACAAGAGCTCAAAAATTCTCTACTTCCTTTTGACATATCTCCTAGGAGGCCAAGAGCATGATACTGGGTTGGTTCCTACAATAATAGGGTACTTTGCCCGAATTTTCCTGTTGTGGCACTTGATGCTGCACAGAACTTGAGCGTTATTATCTGTCAGAATAAGATGATGTCAATACCAGCATTTCGCCTATAATAAAATCAATTCTTGAAAGTCATCTCAGTTGTTATTGACATAAGTAAAATTTTGAAACCTTGTCGTTTTAATTAATATCTTATCGAATCTATTTAGTCTTGAAACGCGTCTTATTCGTAGCTTCCGCAATTAACATATAGAAACATAAAACATTGAATACCCTATCTCTCGAGTTGTTCCTTCACTATTCACGTAATCGCCTACAGACGCAGATGTTGTGGGCGTTTCAAGAACATTTTTTTAGCTGGATTTTGCTCGAAATACTCAAGTGTTTCTCTTGGAAGAGCGAGCAGTAATTACGGTTTTCTGCACTGAAGACGACTTGAGTCCGAGGTCTTGATGAACGAGAGTCTCCGATGCGCTCATCAAGGATGGTGGTAGCAGCCAGTAAGTCATTACGGTCCAGTCAAAACCCTCGCCAAGAAGCCCTCCAAAAACTGCCCTAAATCACGCCGCGTACTTGGTGGCGACGTAAAATATGCGCAAATTATCCTTTAATCATCGTGAGAGCTTGAGAGGCGCCCGACCGCCTGGATTAAAGACTCACTAGACCGCCGCGTCTTGGCCGGCAGATGTCGCCTCGGTCTGCCTCGATGTGCTTCCATGAGTCTGTGGCCGCCAGCTCCTGAATATTATGGCCGAACAATCGGCGACCGATTGTGGGTTCTTTCTGGTCACCGGTTCAGTAAAAATAAAGGCTTTCGATTGAGTGATTACTGAGAATTACTGAGGACTACATTTATCTAGGTCCCCTCACCTGATTTTTAGGTATATTGTTAAAGAAGTAAGCGAAAATTATTTGTAGAATAACATCGTAAATAACACAAATATCACGATATTTTCATTTTTATCTCTCAAAATAATGGTTTTACAATATCTTATCTATTGGTTATCAAACGATTACGATCATTAAATTAAATTGCGTAGCATTAGCTAACTTTTTCGTTTATCCAACCTATTTTAACAGCATCATTTCGCTGACCATTTCAAGTTAATTCCCTTCAACTGTTTTCATTTATGCCTTGTGCGAAGAAAAGAAGCGCCCGCCACTTAGCAAGTCATGCTCAGTCCAAATATTTTCTAACATTTGCCTTAAAAGACATACGCCAGGTAAGGCACCACGCTATTATTATAGTATGGAGCTATGCAGCACTAAATAGCTCATTATATGAGCAGCCATTATCTTCAAAATTCCAGAAGCAGTCATTAGAGCTCAATTGTACAGCTGCTCTCAGCTCGCCGACAATGGGAAGGAAGGCCAAATGGTTTTTTGGTGACGTTGTCTAGCGACCAAAGAGGTAATCAGTGCAGCCTTGCTTTCCCGAGTGTCGACGTCGTGTTAGTTCGCTGCCTTTGTTGTTGGTCCGCAATTGACTTCGGTATTTTTACGGTAGGCTCTTTGGCCCAAGCGACTTATAAACGGCATATTTAAGAGCCCTCATGCTTCGCCTTATTATTGTGTCTGCAGCACTAATCCTTTCTTCTTGTGTGCTCAATGATGAACTTTTATTTTAATTCAGATGATAATCAATAAAAAATAATCTTCAAGAGATCTGTCACTGTGAATACATATCTATAAAATTCCTGCATGCATAAAGTGCAAATGATTTTTTTTTCAAAGAATTAGAGTATCGCTGTATATTCTGCCATGCTTGTGAATATAGGCAAAGATTCGGTTTGAACGAATCTCCGACACGAAACAATATGAATATTTTCCATAGTTACATATCGCAACTTGTATATTACATTATCCTTCAAAATAAAGCATTGCTATTGTCTTCATCTGCTTAACTTTCATCATTTTCCCCACCGAGATGTTTCTCTAATTTATTGCAGGTTTTCCTAATTCAAGTTATTTTTCAGAGCATCCGCGCACATTATGCGCAAGAAATGGGCGTAATGCCAACTTCTGGTTTGTGTGCATTTTTCAGGAGAAAAACTCGCAACCATTCTTTTGTCGGCGTAATGTATACGAGCTGTGGATGAAATTTGCATTATGTATTAATTATTGCTGTCAGCTTGGTTTTACGCTGGTTCTTTTAGGCAATTAAGGACTAACTTGAGCACTTAAAATGCGTCCAACGCTACTTACCCTTTCAAAAATTGCAGGCGCGTCGTCAGTGGCCGTCCTTTGGCCATTAAATAGGCGCTGAAGTTCCATGATTGTTTTTTCCAGCCTAACGCCTGCAACAGCTCGTGCCAGTCCAACGCTCACGCCTAGCCCAGGGAAGCAATTCTTTTAGCTTTAGAAATAAATTCAAAGTAATAAAATACTTTAAAGGTTTTCTTTTAATGGATACAGTAGGTAATTAGGTTATTGCATGTCAAGATGACATGAATAATCAAGTATGACGGTAATTGCATCGCCTCGTAACATTAAACATTTTAATTTCGAATCAAAATGTCACGGTCTGACTCGTGAATCTAACTTCAAGATTCTGACGTATAAAATTATTTTCAGGAATCTTGTGATTTGGCGTATTATTTAAGCTAAATTCATCATCTAGTTCTTCGAATTGATATTTGGAATTGATTATAACAACTATTTTTAGTGTAACGCATAAAACCATCTCAATTAACCCTATCATTTTCCGAATACTCACAATATTAAATCCTATTAATCATAAATTTAATCTTAATTTACGGTTTATTCCCATAATGATGATCATTATCCAGTTAAATCCAATTGCAATTGTCTATCCATTCATTTGCATGCATTTAAAACCAATGTGATGAGCGAATGAAGACCCTGTCCTGAGCCAGCCAAGCAGAGGTAATCCATTCACTGCAATGGTCGTCTCGTTCTTGACGGGCCGAAACTCTATAGCGGTCGTGTTTGTCCAGCTCAGAGATACCTGAGTAAATTGTTATTCTTTGAACTTAATAATAACTGTAAGCATGCGAACAACTTTTAGTCAGAGTCACAATAAGCAGGAAGCGTTAATACAGCTAACTAATTAAGCAAAACACAACCGGAAGGCTGAGGCTATGCAGAGCTTGTGAAGCGTGAAAAGATGAACCCAGATTAGCGTTCTGTAGTTAACCCTGGCAAATATTTTACCGGCTTAGCTTATTCACTGAAGAAAGAGACTCATTGAGAAGGTGTTAAGTGAGCACCGATATGGGAATTCCATTGGTTAACGAGAAACTTTTTTTCGTGGGGGCTGAGGAAGGCTTGTGTTTTCAGAGGCGTGTCATGGGTGGGCTAGCAAACTGCAGCGCATATTCAATCAGCAGAATTTTTTATACTTCCATGGTGAAACTTTATTATTTGGTAATCTCCTAAACATTTTGTATAACAACTGGGGCATTTTTCATTGGACTATCTATTTTTTAAACGATTAACTTTTGCAAATTCAACGAAAAAGTTCAGTTTAATACAATATTTGATAATAATCGATGTGTGATATTGTGATAATCGATGTGATAATCGATTATCGAATTTGATGTGATAATCGATGAAGTTAAAGGAACTCTCCTTACTTCAATTTTGTCGGTAGGATTTCTTGCAGCACGATAACGTTTCAGAATATTAAAAATAGATTTGAACAGTTATTCATTGCATGCAAAATAATAATAATAATGTAAAATTGTCCTTGAAATTTTAAACGCATATAAACATTCTAAAACATTCTTTGCCGTGCATTTCCGACTGCCCAGCTTTCAAAACACAAAATTCTAAAACGTTTGGGACATATTATGTTACCTGGACTAGATTTCCACGACAATTTGTTCACAGTTTTTAGGATGACAAGGTTTCGATTACTTCGACAAAATCAATTAACGTCCGTTTTTTTTAAGTCTCCTAATAATGCTCTATTCCAATCAATCATTGCTGATGTCAGGCCGAAATATCTGGGAAAACCGCAGCCGTGCTACCACCAGCTGAGCCGCGGCTGTCAGAACTGATTTAAAAATTAAAAAGTTGGGAATCCTATTTCTAAACGAAGCTTGTGCACGAACAACAAAACGCACACATTAATTGGTAATTGTTGTCTTCAACTTATATCTTAAGAAGACGGCATCAGTAAAACTGTGAAAGAAACTACGCGTCATGAAATTAATTTAGATCATAATTCATTCAAATTGTCAACAATAGTAGCGTTCGTTGAAGCTACGTACTGTATAAATGAAGCATAATATCTTCCTATACTCATACTGCACAGCGAAGCATCAGGCAAACAGCCAGTCTCAACTTGAACATGAGTCTACGCAGCAAAAAGGTATTATAAGCAAGACAACTAATACCTCCGTTGGTTTTCGATGCCTGAGAAACAAAGCAAAGGTGATAACTGTTATTGTTTTCAAAGAAAACCATCTCGCTAGCTGTCTAAGCCCTGTTTGACTTATTGTCCATTTAGCCTCTGTAGGTGAGCTTATCCGCGCCTCTGCTGCGGCTCCAAAGCTCAACATTTTTCTTACAAAGTCACGTTAACTGAAAGTGGACAAGAAAGAACACAATTTCAACAGTCACATGGGCTCAAACTGAAGCGGAACGTAATTTTCATAGAAAGGGTACATTTGGGTCAGTGGGCTTTTCTAAACTCTATACATATAGTTAATATTTTTCGATGATTTTTTTTTAAATACAAGAGTCTACTGAATATTACGATGACTAAATGCAGGGTATTAATTTCATTTCAGATAAATAATTCACAAAAAATTGCATGACAAATCGCTGTGTTCATATCGGAGTGTAATCGTAACGATTGTTTCGTTAAACGATTCGCAGGAGCTCAACAGGAGCAGACTTCTTTATTAGATATTTACTTCAATATATATTAAACATACCATTTAAACTTAGTTCTGCCAATAAGTTTATTAGGTCCAAATGGTTCAGCTTTGCTGCCAGATATTATTTGCAATTTATTTCACCTAAATAAAAATAGGGAAAATTCGTTTTGGTGTTTTTGTAGATGTTTGTAGGTTCTCTACACACGCACCCGTCGTCCTCTTTGACCGCAGACATTTTGACCAACACAGATGAAGAATAAAGCATTGCCAAGACTATCAGCGACGCCATATCTGATCCTCGCTCGGATCGCTTTCCTAACCTTCTAACTTCCTACACAGAAATCTGTAGCGAATCTCCCCTCTTATTAAATCAGTGAGGCAAAAATACCTCAGAAATTGTGTAAAAACAGGCGCCCTGGAGCTGATATCGAGGAGGCGGTTCGAGGGCCTCGATCGAGGGGAATGAAGAACGGGCTAAGAGATATTGATGATGAGGGATTACGTCTCGGAGGGAACCAAAAGAACTAGCACAGAGCTGCCTGGATAAACATAGATAAATGAGAGGTTTTACTCTAATGGTTACCTAGAGAAATTGATTCCATTTGCTAACCTTGCACAATTTTCAGCATGTCTTGAGCCTTCAAGAACTAATGATGATGATGTTCCAGAGTAGGAACCCGTGCTAAATGAACGAGACTAGCCTCAAGCCTCTACTTTAATAAAAAATACCTTATGGATAAATTTCGATTGTTAATATTTTTACCATTATTGCAAATCAGTTTTTTAAGCCCTTTTCAATCAATAACATTTTGAGAAAAAACGTTTTCCTGATTATTTGAAATATATCTTATTCCGAGTAAACATTGTAGAAGCAGGGGGAATGAATGACATAGACCTTGCCTTTAAATTTGAGAAATTTTTCATTCACATAAATGAACTACGCACTAACTTACTCGGTGCTTGAATTATTTCCCATTGAAGTCGTTCTTGAGTATCAATCGTTGTGGCTAAAAAGCCTCGGTTTGAACTGCCAAGATTTAGGCAAGATATCGCTGAACGTCGCCACGACTAATCACAAAACAAAAGGCAACACGTACATGGAGGACATCTTCGTATCGTGACGCCGTACTAAAACCTCGATAATGTCTTGAGGCAAATGCAGCTTCAAGCGCCGAAACATCATTGAAAATTGTAGGAAAATTTGTGGTGGCCGCTTTTTGGCCGATTTTTGACCGTCATTTACTCGCTTCTAGTTTCTATCCAGGTATGGATCAGTTCAAAACAAGGATAACAATCCAGCATAGGCTGTGGACACTTCCAAAGAATACCACAATGACCGATATCAAATGAGTGCTTTCAGTTTCTTGAAAAATGAGCTTTGTGATCCCACTTCAAAGCTGTCAATCACATCGGATAGGCCGAAGACAAGGCGATAGCAGAGTGGGGTTCGATAAGCGCTCAGTAACTAACGTGATCCAACATACCTTTAGACTAGGGATATTCCAGCTTACGACACTAACGTCAGACCTCATCTATCTACTCCGAAAATACGAAAATCTTTTTGTATATGAACCGCAAAAGGTGGTCAGGAATTGAACCGCAATTTACATCTGCTCACATTCATAACGAATCCTATGAATAACTGCCCACGATTTCTCATTCATTGACTTAGTCCCGCTGAAGGCATGTAGTGTTATTTCCTAATTGTTTGTTCCCAACGAAGTGCTTTTGAATAGCGTCTCTCAAAAAAATTTTTCCAAACCAAAAAATGAGTGGATATAATCGCTGAATTTGGCTGCTAGCAGAGAAAGGTTTTGCATGTAATTTGAATTATTTTTTTTTTCACATTGATTTCTCACTTTCTTTCAATTAAAACACCAGGCTTGATGAATATTTTTACAATTTTATCTACGTTTCCGTAACAAATCCTCAAGGTTTCAAAACTTGACTTCTAATGACCCAGTTAGAAAGTATTCATTTTGTTCCTGAAATCACCGCAGTTTGAATCATGACATACATGATATCCCAATAAACGTCGTGAAAACATCATCTCTTATGTTTTGAGTCGTGGTATGGGATCATATCAAACGTTTAATTTAATATCCTTTTACATAGGATCTACTGATATATCTTGTATTTTTGCGATTCCATTTATTACGTCTTCAACAAATCAGCTTCGGAGCTCAACTGCTTCACCATATGCTACCTACTGACATTTAATTGACATTTCTCATGACAACGTTCAGTGAATATTCAACACGAAAATTTGATTTCATATTCAAGCAGTGATTAATTTCTCGATAGAAATTCATATTAGGAAGCTCTAACAGGAAATGACACAGCAAGCAATTTACATCTGCTCACATTCATAAAGAATCCTATGAATAACTGCCCACGGTTTCTGATTCATTGAAACCGTATAGACGGATTCGCTGACGAATTTTGCGATATTATGAACTCAACTACCGTATTCACTTCAATAATCTGAATAAATCTAATCTAATCTAATAGAAGTTGCGTTCAATGTTGAATTTTTCGAAATTATTTTCATTAAGTTAGAATGATGATTCGTTAACATTTAGTTTGAAGCACCCAGGAGCATAACTACTGAGTTTCATTTACACTGTTATTCTCACCATAATAATAATAATTAGCTTTACTGCGATTTTAACGCCCATTATCGCCGTACCTAAGGAAGAAAATGACTTACAGTACCGTTTCAATGGAAGTCATGAAATAAATAAGTACATGTTAATGAAGTTCTTTGTAGAAATTATCATGCGCCACTGCGATTTACCAAAATGCTGATTTAGACAGAAAAGATTTTTTATTACTTTGAACAAGAAATTTTGAAGCTGGTTGATTAAACTTGATACTATTTCGAAATTTTCATGTTTTTAAGATTAGGAAAATAATGAGCATGAAATTTCATACCACCAGCGAAATTGATCCAAATTGTTGGCAAAAAAAACAAAGCTCACTAGATTGGTCGTCAAGTCCCGTTACTCAAATGTAGATTATTCAATTTTTCAACAAGTTTAAGATAATCAATTGATTATCTGCGTGAATGCATGTTTAAACTTTTATATTTGTATGACAAAGCACTGCAGTTGTCACAAACGAGAGCCATAATGTGCGTCGTGATAAATGACGCCAAATTGCCGGGCTCTTCCATCTTCTGATGACACACAAGCCAGATGAATCGGCCATCATCCTCAAGCGTCCGGTAGTGGATGTCCGAGACTAAATTTGCATAGCAGATGAAATGCTGATCGCCGGCCCCTTGTTTACGTACGGAGCGTCGATCCTGGCGTCGCACGCGCCGGATATGAAGCTTCGCTCATCAGCTCCTGTGCGCGGCTCAACAAAAATTGTAGGGCGGCGGCGCCGGTGACCGGGCACTATATATATATATATAAGATGGCATGCAAAAGGTGCTATCGCCCTTGCAACGCTCGGCACGTTAGTGCGGCTGATAGTGTCGTGTTTCGTGTACAATTTAGTATGTAGCTAATCTTCAATCTATCAATTTACTCGTATTCACTTGAATTATTAACGAAGAATCAATAGGTTCCATTTTGAATTTGTCGTCTTATATATTTCAAATATGTGATCGAAATATTTAGCACTAACAAAACATTGGATATACATAGGAAAATTAATTAATTTCGTACTGATAGAATATCAATGGACCGACAAACAGCTTTTTCACTACTGGTCTCGGCAGAGGCCGTATCGTTCGAGATGCTGCAGGCATTATAGTTCCATGCGACGTGATCCAGTCTAATAGACGAGGCAGCACTATACGCAGCTCAGCTGTGGGGAAATTAGTGTATCGATGTAACAAGCAATGTGAGTTTAGGCGGCAGTTGTTCTTAAAGAGACCAGATGATCGGACGAGCAGGTCTGTTATCGCTCGCCCGTGTAGCGGTGACAATGTTATCTACGTACAAGCTCAATGTCTCGACGACGCCTCGAGCCGCCACCGCGCTTATCGTGTCTTAACATCAGCAAACAGCTTTTACACATTCTCCTAACAAGACTTTTAGTCGAGGTGCTGAGTGGAGAGCTGTGTAGTGGTCTTTGGTAAGCCCTCCTAACTAGCGATATCAAGATCCTGTAATGACACCCATAATATCCAACATGGCCCAGAATGGCCTAACTTGCCTCGGATTAACTATAAATATAGGAAGCCTTCGACCGTGGACTCCGAGTCTCGGTAAGAGTCGATCCGATCGCGGCGTCGCTGCGTGTGAATTGAATATTGATCATGGCTGCAGAGGCTGACGGTTCCTGAATGTTAATCAGCCGGTTTCAATTTTAACAAAAGCAATTATAGAGTTCTGATTATTTCGCTGTTAAATACTTGAAGGAAAAATGAAATTAATTGCAGCTATGAATAACTTATAAGTATCTTGAAGTAAATGCATTCAAGCCGACAAATCGCGCTAAAATTTAAACGTTAATAATCTATCATCAAACTTTACCACGTGCTATTGATTAAATTTGTGCATAACAGCATAACAACAAAAATATTCAAATATCTTCAGACAACACTTACCTCAATCTTGCAGTTATTTCCATCATTTAAAATTCCTTCGTTACATAAATTCGTACTCGAATTTCCAGTTAACATATGAAAAAATTTTTGTCGACAAATAAATGCTCACTTATATAAAATATGCCGAATGAATTAAATTTCGTAGTTTTTGCAGGTAAGGAATGAAAAGAGAAACCTTTGTGATAACTGAACACCTCATAAAATTTAGAAGAATGTTCTGTGTCCGAATATTTCTGATCCTAATATAACCTCTATTGATATGAGTACTGGAACACATATACACGTCTCTTATTAGAGTCACCCTGTAGAGATGTAGAGTTGCACACCAAGGAGGGTTAAATAGTTTATTCATCTCGTTTTAATTAACCTCTCTATAAGGACAGTTCCTACGTTGAGATGAGTCTTCCAAAGGAAAAGGCCATCCTACAGGGAATATTCACTCAGTAAAGATGATTCTTCTTCAAATGGGAATAGTCACCCTGTTTGGAAGAGTGCCACAGAGAGAAGAGTCACCCTCTGGACTTCTCACATCCCCTAGTCACCCAGTTGGGAGCTGTCAAGACTGCATTACAGTGTAGCTCATCTCACATTACAACACCTGTTACGGACGCCTCGTACGGTCGCACTACATTATCCAACGCTCAGCACAATGACAATACATTAAAGTGGCGTAAGGAGCAGCAAATATACATGAGATGCCCGTGCATGTTTTATAGCATTACTCGGCCGAGGAGATCCAAAAGCAGGCGATCGATGTACTCAAACACAGCAGCCTCAGTAATTCAAACAACATGCTCATTAAACTCAATAAGTTTTATAAACATGGTACAAAATAACAATGCATATTTAATGTTTTTTATTATAAAAATTACTTTTTTAGCTATGAGTTCAAGGTAAGAAAAATCTAGAAAAATTTACAAAATTAACTGCTCCGCAGGCCTTTATTTCGGAGAAGATAGTTTCCAGCATTTTATTCAAGCACATCATCAAGTAACATTAAACGATACTGCAACTCTTTAATAACTTCAAAATTATTTGCAGAAACTTTTTTACGAAATTAAACATCGCAGCGCAGAAGTTCAAACGTCTAATTCGTACGTGAGGTAATCAGTTTTAAATCCCCATTTATTGAAATAAGACTGAATATTAAAGGTTATCATGCATTCGACAGCGAACTTTGATCAGATCATATTATCATCATTATCATCATCAGATTTATCATCAGACTTTTGTCTGTCGTGCTCTCTAATTTGCATATTTTTTTCAATACATGGCTCAAATGTTTTACTCCGTCTTTGATTTCTCAACGTTCTCTTACTAAGCTTTACTAGTTTCATTACTCATGCCGCTCAAGAGATGGCATGAGCAGTTTTCTTAAGGATGAGGCATGTCTAACCCGTACCCAAGACGTCTTTTTTCAATGCCTACCTAAACACGAGGACGCTGTACGGTTTGCTCCCTCAGCTGTTTCCTCGGTATACACGGTAAATGCGCGGTGCTTTGGCTGCACAAGCAACAAACCGCGCTTGTTATTATAGGCTAATAAGGCATTCAGTATATCTATTAACTGTATTGAAATAGAATCATGTGTTAAAAGCAATTAATGACAAAAAATTACCAATTGAAAATGTTTTCGTCAGTAATATTTTCTTAAAGACATATAAGTGATGACAGGGAATTCTCAATACATTCATTTCATTAGAAGCTACTCTGAAGTAATGAAAACTTATGCAAAATATTAATACGTGGCACCAAAAAGATATCATAAATAAATCCTCCTTATGAAAAACTTATTCCCATATTTATTTCCAAGGAAATATTGATAATAATCGATCTGCAAAGAGTTGAGTGAACAAAATAACCCATCCCTAATTTTCTGGTATTTCTTCTTAGGCGAAAGCTCGACGTTCACCACAAGACACTTGTTTGACGGAATCCTCACTCAAATGAAGACAACGTCTCGGGAAAATCGTGTCAGATTTTCCCACCTCTGTCGTCTGTTGAAGTTGGTTTAAAGTAAACCAATCTGTTCCACCTAATGCCTACACATTGACTGATGAGGTGCCTGCCACTTCTGTGAAACGTGAGATTTCTCCTTCGCGATGGTTTGATGCATCACTTCTAGATGCCCGCCTAGCTAAAGTGTTGCTTGAGAAGACCTATATAAGCGTTCGTGTTTGTCTGCCAGCGTCACTGATGATGAACACACTTTACTTCTCGACTCAATTGCCCATGCGTCCCGGAGAGCTATCGTGGAAATAAGTCGTAGAAAGAAAAAGAGACGACTTAGAAAATGCTTTATGGAGGCTCGAGATTATTCAGGGTGAAAAAATTGATAAATCAAGAACTTATTTCAGAGGAATCCATCAGAACGACTTATAAATGATAAGGTTACTTCTGAAAAAGTGTTCAAGTTATCGACTTTATTTTCCGCCATCTTCTCAGTATTAATAATTTTCATGTATTATTTCATTGATGAGGCTTGAAAAAAACTGTGTATCTTATTAAAATCATGCTATATCCTTCTTTTATCTTTTTTGCAAGACCTAGAAACAAATTAAAACTTTCCAGGAGGCAATGCAGGCGGTGAGAAGAAAGCAAAAAACCTAATTTAGTGATCAAAGGCAGGGGCAGCATTTGTTCGAGGCTGCAATCTACAAATCCTTGACATCAACTCTCTTTTGTGCGGGAGCTTTCCTTTGTTCAAGTTCTGTGTTTCGTCCAACAAAAGACCTACTGATTGACTGCTGACTTTCAGATCTGTTTTAATTTTGGTGCAACACGTTCTTCCATTGTTGGCTTGACGTCCCCAGGGGTCGGCGAGCCCGACTAACACGTCTTATCTCGCTTGCTCTACGCCTGGCCCCGATTAACACAGGTCCTTGGGGAGGCTGCTTTCAGGCCTGACGAAAGCAGATCTTGATGGCAACGACACAAGTCGGCCGCTCGCACTCGCTCCAATTCTGAGAAAGCGCAATCAGAGACTCCTGGCAACGCAAGCAAAGACTCGAGGAACGCCAAACGCTTCTTGAGAAGCTTCGCATTAATTTTGTGTATATATTTTTTATATTCATGATTTTGTGCTTGACATTAAATCCAATGGGAGATACAAAATCATCCAACGAAGTAAATTATTAAATTATATCACAATTGCGGATATCAACTTTCAAAATATATTTTGAAATATTTATTTATTTATTTGTTTTTCACCTATGGCGATTAAACGCCGAAATTACGTAGTATGGGTAACCCATTCTTGCTTTATCCATATCAGAAGTCGGTTAAATATGTAGCCTTTCAAATCTGAAAGCAGCAATATATGGAAGCAATCCCTGAAATTTAAAATTCTAACGCAATAAATCATAAGACATTTTTGATTGTTATGTTCAACCAAGTTGAGTCAACCTTTCCATCACTCAACCATGACTCACACGTTTTTGCAGCGCACGTCAAATTCTGGAGCGTATATTTATTTTCAAATGGTAACAAAATTCCGCTTCTATCCGATCAAACTAACGTGTTGTTAACTTCGAATTATAAATCAGAAAGCAGGGTCTGAGAATTGGCTCAGAATTACAATAGCTGAGTCTGAAGACACGATCGAGTAAGTTGGATAACTATGGAATATTTGTAACATTTTGAAATATATTACTGAACTTCATAAAGATAAGTCGTATCAATTTCGCGAAAGCCTCTTGCTGTTTTAATAAAAAGAATCAAATGAAAAATTCACTGAGTGCTTTAAATATTATATAAATAGAAATACATTTAATGTGTAATTACATATCTTCAATACTCAAATAGCTTTGAAAATTATTTTACCAATTAACGGCTTAGAATCGAATCAGACAATTTTCCATATTATTTTACGTGTTATCCGAAAGTATTTTTCTTGAGAGAGGAATACGAGCAGTAATAAACATTTATAATTTCAAAAGTTAGCCGCAATGTGATGCTTCCATCTTGTCTACGTTTCCACACACTAACGGTGACAGCCCGAGTCTCTATGGAGGTCGACGATACTACAACTGAGCCCATGGAAGTCAGGTCGCTCGTATATAAAGCAGCATCAACGAAGTACGTCATAAAGATGGTGACATTAGTACCTCATTTTCTTACAGCTCATCAGGCTGCTGCATTATAGCGCGCCAGATGACTCCCGAGTGTCGCTTCCAGACATCGTACGTGCGTACGAGAGAAGGTCTTTAGAGTGTGACTGAGGACACCGAAACTTGCGCATGCATGCTTTTCTTCTAGGCGTAAAAATTGTATGGCGATGGATTATGCGATAAATATGGCGGTTATATTATCTTTTGTCTAATCCGCTTTTGTCGCAACCTCGAGTGTCATTTAAGTTACCTGCGTTTTTTTTCAGATACAGTAAATACACAGGAAGCAAATTAAAAAAAACAAGTGTAACCACTGTTCATCACAATCATGTTATCAGGTAGATTGAGTGGTTGCAATAAAAACCGAAATGCACAAACTCCCCTTGTTCAGATTTAACATAAATAAATCGAGATTTGCGAAACAATTAAGGACATTATTAAAATCATCGAGTCAGCAGCTCAGGTAAGCAGGATAGCTCACCGGCGCTGCAGATGCGTCGTGTCACTAATCCTGTTCATGGCTACGCTCCTCCGCCGTCATATTCACCTTAATTGAGGAGATCCTTCGGGGCTCCTTGGATAATTCGAGTGCATTCTCGTGGTGCCATGCATAAATACAAGAAATTCGCGACGTTGCAGCAAAACTTCTGCTTTTGTTCTTTGGTATTTCTTTTGCCAGAAGTTCATTGATATTACCGTCTGAAATTTCTGGCTTCCACTCTTTTTGAGAAGGAAATTTGCGAATATTGCTTTACTATCACTTGATAAGATAATGATTTATAATCCCTTTAGTTAGTTCATTGAATTTTTTCATTCTGCCACTTTCCCTAAAACTAGATAAATAAGCATTTTTATCAAATATTTCTAGTTTAGTGATGAATAATTGAACAAACAAAGGCCAATATCTCTAACATTATTATTCCTTGTAATGATATCCTCTATAACGTAAACAATTTATTTATTCTTGAGTCAGTTGTTGGTTCGATGTACGGACAACCAACGATCGGAAGTGAAACAATCAGACGCTGAACCCTCGCACGCGGCTCTGCTCCACCGCTGAAGCATGTAACCATGGAACGACGCCGTCCTCTTCCATGTGGAAAGCAATGGTTGGAGGCATTCATGCGTCATCGCGCACCCTTTCACAATCATTCATTTGTCTGGGCTTCTGTATACACGAGTCACCCTCGCACGCTGCCCTCACATCAAGCCTATGCTCACCGTCAGCCCTGAGGGTCATACAGACCGACGCACCCCGCGCTTAAGTAGAAATTAAACTCCTAAGACATTGAAAAGAAATAATCAGTATATTGTATTTAATGGCGAGGAACTTAGAGAACTTAATCTTACGTATTGTTTGTTCTTAATTTACTATGCATGCAACTGAATAATAAAATGATCATGTGTTGTTTCACTTACGAAAAGTTGCAGATATTTCCTGTGAATTTTTCACGGCTAAGTAAAAGTAAAATTAATAAATTACAAATTGCTAAATCTAATTACTTAAGTAATAAATGTACAGTTAAATATTCGATAGCTATTGTATTCATGGAAAATATCGCAGTGATTACAGCTCATGGTTGACCTACGATGGCCTCCAACATAGGAGCAGATGTTGTGACATTCACGCGATTATTGGCACCAAGCGAGCCTCGATCATTCAGAACATGGGCCGAATTAAGGACGGCCAGCCATCGGCTGACAAGATGCCGGCTATAATATTTCGGCTTTCATATGAAGACAGAAGGAACGATTCATGGCCATCGATTTAACGTTAATGTTAGCACGACCCGATCTTCAAGTACAGAGCTCGGATTGATTTGTGATCCTAACACACGTGAGTGAATGTAGACCAGCAAATAAAGGAAATTAGAAGTATTGAGTGCAAATAATGGATTTGAGTTACGGTAACTTTTAGAATTATTAATTTGAGATTAATGAAAACAATTAGCGCCGATATAATATTATATTTTTTGTCGAAATTTGTGTATGCGTGAAGTCTACACTACATACAATACAGCTGTTAATTATGGAGCCTATCGTGGATCCTTATCGTGCCGAAATATTATGGAACCTGAAGTTTCACTTTTTGTGGGAGAATAGGGAAGAATTGCAAGATATAAAAGAAAGGATTGCTTCAAAAATTTAAGCCTGGTTTTACCGTTTGTAGGAATAGATATAATTTAAAAGACGCAAAATAGTTTTTTTCAATGTTTTGAAACGCTAGTGAAATGAGAGTCATGACTTCAATGTAAAATGTAAGTTTAAAAGGGTCTTAATTTAATCGGAATAATAATTGTTATTATAATTAACTAGATTATTGATTACGGGAATGATGAGATTGGGATTCCAAAACAATAAGCATTGCCAAGCCCTGACAACGCCGGGCTAACCTGCTGGTTTACAATAACATTACAAACAAATTATCCCTAACAAAATTTAGAGTCGCCCCAGCTTCTGGTAATCTAAATCAGAAGCTGCCACGTCTGTAAATTTTCATTGGGATGGTACTTCCCTTAATATTTTTTATGTTGTGAATATGAACTATTTAACAGTTTTTACAGTTATACAGTTACACAATTTAACAGTTTGAACTATTGCTAATTAGTTTCGAATCCGGGTAATATTAGTACAAATTTAAGTAATTTGCCGTAATTTCCATCACTTTACATTTTATCAATTGCATACGGGATAGTTTTTGCCTCACGTTGAAATGGTTCGACGTTTCTATTGTTGGAACACGACGCAAGCAAAAGAAACGTCGAACCATTTCGATCTTATTTGCATTGTTTCTTTCTTTTTAAAATAAAAGAATAAAGTATCCCTCTTCCTTATTCATATTATCTAAAGAGTTTATATTTCAGAAAGGAAAGTTATTTTAGTTTCAATGTTTCGTGCATCGCGTACCTATAAGGAATATTTCATCAGTTCATGTCCAAATTTTCATCTAAACATCTATATAAATACCCTATACTATATCCCCAATATTTTAAATTACCTTGGGAGATGAAAGATTATAACGAGAATATGTCAGTCTCTGTATTATTTACCACAAACACAAATTTTTAATGGCTTATTTATCATCCCATTCCATCATCCGGCACTATCGCAATGTTTGATTGATATTATAGAATACATCGGGACTCAACTATATTATTGCTTTAATTCCTCCCCATACTCAAGAAAAGAAAAATATCTAACATTTACAGGAGTCTTGGCGATATATACAAGCAAGGACGAATAAAACCGTCGTAGCAATGCATCTCGAGCGAGAGCCGAAATGCTGTCGTAACCTTACGTCTGCCTGGCTGTCTTGCCCCACAAACTCTCGAGATAAATGCAACGAGCATTCATAACATAGTTGGCATGGAGGAACATTAGGCAGATTTGCTTGGTGTTCCGCTCTTTTCGTGCTCTTTAGGAGCGCACAGCGTATTTGTTGGAAATAAAAAACATCATTTGCATTGATCCACCACGCACATGTGCACGCGAATGCGAGTGAGACAGGAGCCCGCATCCCCAGCTTAGACATCAAGACTATCAGAACCTTATTTTACTATAAATTTATTTTGCTTGCGGTGTTCGATTGTAATTACCTCCATTATATACTTTTTTGATACTCAGTGCAAATTTGAAAACCAATAAATTCAAGTATTCCATTCCTAATATTTTGTTTTCTTTTCTTAGTTGAAAAGCGTTCGCAGCCATATTAACCAAGGAAAACGATCTTGCGACCGCGCTGAGATTCGGTGCCGCCGCCCTTTGAATTGTATTCTGATGTACACTGATGGAATAAGGAAATGCTTATAATATTCCGTGAGTCATCAAAAGCAAACGAGAAGAGATCAAAGCTGTAGCTGAAGTCTCTCAATCCGAAGCACGCAAGTCCTAAGAGCGCCCGAGACAAGAAATTCTAAAAGGTGCACGTCGAAGAGAAAGCGGTGGAGTTTCATCAAGTCAAGTCCTTTTGAGGACCTAACTTGACTCCGCCATTAAGCAAAGTTGTAGGCACAATCACCCTTTTCTAGTCATCAAAGATTATAAATTTAGTTACAGTCTTTGAGGAACGAGCGTTGGAGACAATACAAGTCTCAAAGACTCGCCATTCGCCCTGAAAAGCTCGTCTTGAATGGCCTAATGCGCACCTGGATGATTCTAACTTTTGAACGCAGATCGCCAGAAAGAAAGGCTCTGTTAGCGTGCTCCTGTTCAACAAAAGTTTACGGCTGACGCGTTTATATGCAGGCATCGTTTTATATTTTGTAAGTCTGGCAAGTGATCTTTTTGCATGGGGGTTGTAAGTTTTTCAAATTGGATGAATAGGGTTTGATGAAATCCAACAAAATATGCGCTCACTGGATAGCTTCCAGAATAAATTTTATTGGAGCTAATTAAGCTCTTCTAGTTTTATTGCATTTTTTAAATCGTGCATTGCTTGTTCATTTGTGAACAACATAGTAAATAGAATTAATTTTTCTCGAAGACAAATGGTTTCTAAGGAAATTTTGCCGTAAACAAGGCAATGGAAGCATTCCAATCTTATAAGACGAGCACATTTTTTTTCGTTCCTAACCTTCAGCCGACCCAATTTATCACGAAAATAGTATTATTCACCTAAAGGATCAGATTATTATTAATCATTCAAAAATTAGGTATCAAACAAGTAACTTGCAATATTTTCGCAGATTGAATTTTTGCTGAATTTTTTGGTAAATAATATTATGGTACTAACGGCAAATTTAGTGAATTAGGTGATTTAAACTTGAATTTGTAAGTCTACTGCAGTTTTCGCTCTGCACGGAATGCCTCCACAACAGCTCGCTGGAACGCTCCTCTCTAGGCTGACGCTTTAATGAGGAATGGATGAGAGGGATTACCGCTGTAATGCACCAGTAATTATCTCGTGCAAAACGAGCGATATGCGTAGGCATGCATATAAAATTGCATAGGCTGCTCGTAATAGAGGTGCGCTTCCACAGCCTTCACAGTTCAAAATCGTACGCCGATTACTGGAGGCCGCCCATGGGCCTGTGGTTGGCCGCGATTGATTCATCTATTGTTTTTATAGGGTTGCATGCTTCAGAAAGAGCAGCTCTGCTAGCTTGAGATAAGCTTAAATGCTCTTAATAGAAGCTTCTCCTACTAGAGCCAGAATTTATACATTCATGGGAGCGTAAAGAAAGCTCATGCACGTGTCTTCAGTCATAGAGAGAATGCTCCACAAACCTTTTAGTGGGAATATATCATCCTTAAAACGAGTTTACTTCTTTGAACTGAAGTACCAGTAACAATTATATCAGGTCATCCTGCCAACTGTAAAGGTATTCCACTTGTAAATATTAACTGTACGTGTAAAATTGGATTTGATTCATATTCATTCGAAATTATTAATGTGTGAACATACGTATACGAACATGCAAAGTTTACGGGCATTTACCTCGATTTTTATCTGTTGTTCGTCGTTTCAAAATGAAATATTTAAATTATCAATTCAAATGTAAGACATTTTGAATGTTGATTTTTTATATACGTTGATGTTGAAATTTCATGAAATGGATCAATTATTTGTCGATAAGCACAATTTAATTATATTCGAGGTAATCCGTTCGCTGCATAAAAGAACGTTGCATGTCCATGTTCTACATAGTATAGCACTTGCGATCTTGTGAATCTACTATAATCAAGTTCGCCATTTCTCTTGTTAGATTACATCTTGATTGAAATTTAATTAAATTTAATTTAATATCCTCAACATTTTTATAATTTTATTGAGGAAAAGTGGTGAAGCGTAATTTTTTTCTCTGAGCGATAGCAGTGCCGTCCTTATCGCAGGCAGATCACCGTCGTAAATTTTATTGCGTGATTGTGTATGCGTTACAGCAAACACATTCCCTAAAACTCTCTTAGCTTTCATTTACGATCCAATATTAAAATAAACAATATAAATTGCTCAAATTGCACGTTAATTACAGAGCTTAAGTTACCCTATTAACCCATGATCTGAGCCTACAACTTTTTATTAAATATTATTTCATTCGTACATTAATAACTACATTATTCATTTAGGCTAAAATTTATAATGAAATTTCATTTTTAGGCTACAATTCAGGTTTTGGTCTGTGGCGATATTCTTATACTTATACAGTGAGTAAATATAGGTAACTGGGCTGCCGCTCGTGCACGAAGGAATTATATAAGAAAATTTCAGCAGAAACCACACTACAGTAGTCATACAGTATAAGGTCATAGTTTATACTTATCAAAGAAAATTTTAAGGAAATATCAGCATTTTCCTTATTTTCCACCTCTTCTCAAGAAATAAAAGTAATATTATCAAGAAACACCAAGAATCTTCTGTCCGACCTGTAATATTTTAGTCTTCCAGCTATGCCAGGTCTTCAAGGCAAAATAATCACAGCGAAAATTTGGAAAATTCCCGAGGAAAAATGTGCGGCTGCAGTTTGTGTCATCACTAATTATTATTTGTTTGGTGGGTGAGAGGATTTTTAGATGGCATCGTGCCCGGAGGCCAGACAAGCGTCGAGGGAGCTACTCGAAAATAATTCTTGGCGCAGCAAATAATACGGCACTGGGATCCAAAAATGATCTTAGCTTGAGGCGGTGTCGTTGCATCGAGGTACTTAGAGAACCACGGGCATAAATATTGAAGTATTGTTCCATGGATCTCGAACGAGGGGAAAAATGTGCAAAGGGCAAAAATTCCGAGATAATTGGCCAGAAAACGCAAGAAAACGAAGCCGCAGGAAAAATGAGTCCTGCGAGAAGATTTTTCTGCGAGTTGAAGAAGTGAGTCGTCTTGGGGAGCGGGAGTTTTATAGCGGTGTTCAGTTGAATAATTTAGAAGTTTGAGTTTACGAGCCCGTCTAAATGACTATATTGTTGATGGCTCGGCTCTAATTGATGCCGTGGCTGAGAAGAATGAGCGGTGTTGTTTCTTGCGCAATACTCTAGTTCCCACCGCAAACAAATGAACGCAAATAAAGTCTGCCACAGCTGGGCGTAAATTGAACTAAAATAAGTAACTAAAAGCTTCCAGATATGTTCAAGCCAGTAGTATATATCACTGGATCACTGGGCATCACTCAGGATAAACACTTCAGATGATTATATAATTTTTATCCGAATATGACAGCCTGTAACTAGTTTTAAAAAAAACTTGCACGTTCAAAATATTGTAAGAGTTCAAAGAGTTCTCTCTTTTGCAGGACGGCGACATGCACGTACCAGCACCGCAAGCAAACATTGCTCCTAAGCTTTTCAGCGCCACATGCTGTGTTGGTATTGTAGTATTATGATAAATATTTTGTCTATAAATGAATTTGAAATAATGGATTTACAAATTAAAATAATCCTGAAGCTGCGCACATTGCTCATGAGGCGTCGGTGGCTCAACGACCTCGGCGATCTCTAATGTATTCACGTGGACACGCTCCTCGGACGTGTACCTTAATCAAAGTTTAAATGAGTCCTTATATTGAATTATTCTTACCTTGAAATCTACAAGTCCTTGGAAAACTTGAACCCCAGACCGCGCTCAAATATGTAAAATTATCCTTGAATATTCTTAATCTGTTTGCGAAAGTTTTCATCGTTTCAGTCTCGTCCTTGTAAGCTTCGTTATTCCATCGGAAATTATTTCATAAAGTTTTACTCCCGACATGGAAGATTTCTGAAGAATTCTGTTCAAGCTCAAATCTTGCATGAATATCAATGGCTTGAAAAAAATATGCGATGAAAGAACTGTTTGCAAAGCTCGGGAATTACGAAACAATTCAAACTTAACGCGTCATAATATTAAATTCTCGCTCCAATTAATCGTTCTTTTGGTCATCAAAAGGATTATAATTCCTAATAAAATCGTAGCAATATCAAACTCTACTCTGTAGGAGTCATCGCTGCACGTGACTTTTTCAAAAGTGATGTGTCGAATAAATTATTCTACTGCAATAGATCTGAATTGCTGAGCGTACACAGGGCATATTAAAAAAAAAAATTCGAAATGTTTTCTAGTATGTGAATTAAATAGAAAAATTGTCATCATCAACGTAGTAGACTTTAAATAAAATGGAATCCTGTAGCTTAAGGCATTTTTTTATAATTTATCTCAGAAATTCTTGCTTGATAATAACTGATTATTGATATGAGTTGTAGATTGCCTATTCAAATCCATTAATAAAAAGTTACAGTTTTGATAGTCGTGTTTCCTCAGTTCGATGGGTCGCATCATTTGAACGCAACTAAAAAGTCATGCGAATGTTCCTCTCCCTTTCACGTGCACTCAAAATCTGAACCTCTTGAAAATAATCGCACAAGTAGCAGACAAAAATCATACGCTCGTCTTGGGCGGCCTACCATAAGCCATACGTGACCCCCTATAATGCACTTATAATTTTAGACTGCGAGCGTGGACGCGACGAAGCGTGCCCTGTTATGGCTGATCAATATGGTGCTGCGCTCGTGCATGTGACGGCCCAGGCGACCACACGCCTTAAAATGAGCAACAAAAGCGATTTCTTTTCCGAATGTCCGCGATGGAAGAGTTGTTCACTTCTTAAACGGCTCTGTTCATATTGTTAAGTTTTTTTTATATTTCGTATGAAAATCGAGTTGGTGATTTTGCATGCAGGCTTGTATTCATTGTCAGACCCCTTTAGACCAGTTTAAAAAGCACAATATATGACATGGATACGAGGGATAGTTGATTCGTCAACGATCTTATTCACATTTTGTTATGAATCACCTAAAGTGTAAGGAAGAAGAATAGTGGTAGGTACCTGTGATGTAGCACTAGTGCATGGTCCATTCGAACAGTGGTAGTGCCTCCAAGAGCTTTATATTATAAAATAAATATATAAAACTATTAATATGTAACGTACTCTTCATTCTTCAGCACGAAAGCAAATTTTTCGAGGAGCAATGTCGCGACAACATGTAACCTAATCAATTATTGTTTCTTCAAACTTTTGTTTCAAAAACTTTGTTGCGGAGATGCAATGCAGTGCTGATATAGCAATCTGACATACTTTTACTCAAAGTATCATATATTTAAGAGATATCTGAGGCAAATTATTGACTGGTGTTCGGCCAACCATGATACGGCGATGATTTATCACGGCGCGCGTTATGCGTCGCAAGTAAGCTGTCTCTGGCGTGCGCCGGTAGCTCTATAATATTAATAGAGGAGTCGTGCAGCGCAGCATTAGATATTAGCGTCTTTATGTCCGTCTCGGAGGTCTGTTTTTTAGAGCGTCTGAAGCTGATGGGCTTATTGAGTGGGTGGGAGGAGCCAATCCTCGCAGAGATGAGGGGGACACTCGACGGCATCCGAGGGCCAAATCGCTCAGCGACGTCTGCTCGCACTACGCCACTTGTTTTCCAAGCTTTGCTTTAAATATTGCTGTTTAGACGTTAAATATTAGTGCCGACACTATTGGTGTCACTACATTCGTTATTATGTTAATTAAAAAATTCAATTGTTTATGATTTGTACCAAAATGACGAAACTCTCTTTTGATTTAACAAAACAAGAAATGATATTTTTCTAAACAATTTCCAGCTACATCGCATAGTGTCTTCATTGTTTATCGTACAATACTTGAAGCACCAGCCCGGTAGAAACGTAAAAACCATCCGCAAGAAATGAATTTTCCAGTAAATTTCTGCTTTCGGAAAACAATACTTGTTTTTGAATGGACTTTAGCATGTATTTTCGCAATAAATGAAAAGATTTTATCTCAAATTCTGCATCCGTTGGTCTCTCTGTTTTATTCACTTTGTTTCAAGTGATCTTCACGCTTGTGGTGAATCACTTCACACGTGGGCCGTAATCATTTACTGTGGTATTACTATAAGACCAATAAATGCAAAACAATCAAGACCTTTATTCTGAACAGGTTTGGCCACGAAAGCTCCATGCATGATCTTTTGTGCACGTGAATGTACTCGTGCTGAAACCGAACGTTCGGGGCTTTTCGAGAGTCGTTCCGTAAGCCCTATAATGCCTGTTTATTTAGTAAGTTCAGCAGTTTGGCATTGTGAGTAGCATTGATGTCGTACATTAATGAAGTTAGGTGGCGCTTGAAGCGTGATTTAAAGATATTGGAGCGTTTGTGTGTAATTGTATTGAAGTAGGGAAGGTTTTCTCTGAGGTTCGTGGTAATGAAACGACCTTTCTTTTCACTCGTGGATTAAACTCATTGCCTGCGATTTCGCATGCTCTTGAGGTTAGTTTTGCAGATATTTTACAGCATATATAGATGCAAGTGTTAATTGCAATTTTTAGCTATTCTCTGTTGGTAATGACATCCGGCTTCAAATCTTCCAGGTGTTTGATTTGGAATGGTCGAAATACTTTTACTAGTAACGTGGTGCATGGGTATGTTGCTTCCTGATTTGGAGAAAATCAACGAAACCTTCAATACAACAATTATCCTAGTCATTATTATTTTTTCAATCAAAGTCCATTACCTGCATCTTTAAGAAAGTATTATGCAACATTTCGCCTTACTCTCTTATTATACATCAGTCAACACTCGTTCTTCCGGCAATCCCTGCTCGCTCCGGCGTTCATATACAGCGACGAGGGCTTACAAGCAGCCGAGCGACTCCATAGATTCAATGGAGACAAGAACCAACGCTTGTACGACAACGTGTTCGCTTGTAAGGAATACCTGATGTGACTTGCATTTCCGCACTCGCTGCTTCCCAAAGCAGTCATGGTCAGCTATTGAGAAGTGAGAGGTCGTCACCGATCACTCACATGTAGTTTGCTTTCCAGCAAATTTATTACTGCCGTTTTTTTTCATAATTCAGCCGTAAGTTTCTTTCGAAGCAATAAAATGAGTTAAAAAAAATTAAAGCGACTGTAGCAATAAAACTCGGCAGGTAAAACCAGAGGTATACTATAGAGAAAGAAGAAAACTAGTAAGAAACGGAAATACTATATATAGTAACGGAGATCAGAATAATTAAAAAACAATTGTAAAATTTATTTGGTAAAAAGGTAATTTTACAGTACTAAGACGACTGGGAAAACGTTAAATTTCCTAAAGGACCAGAAGGGCAATTTGAAGATAGACAAACACAGCTAGTATAAACACACAATAAACGCAGTATTTTAACCTATCATTTTCCTATATTTTCATGTGTGATAATGATAACGTGTTTATATCCTAAATTTTTATTTATCGTTATATTTTATGTATAAAAAACGCAGCTCAATAAACAAAATGAAAGATATAAACAAAAATAGAAAGTTTCAGACAGAGTGAGCAAAAAATTAACAACTGAAAATAAATACATTCTAAATCAACTGCAAAATAAAGCAAAAAAGAGACAAGCGTCCGACACAACGCTTGTTCCCTGTTCCTTCACTCCGCAAGACCTTGTAAGAAGCAGACAATTTTAGGACGGCCGCAGTAAGGCCGGCGGTGTGCCGGCTCACATGCGGCCGTGATTTCCTTTAGAGAGACATGAGGCGTACGCAGCACAGCCTCATTCGCCCCACACTGAGCCCATGGAGCGGTTATGAAGTTCACACAGCCTAACATTTCCCTCTTATCGGTGGCTTTATGGGAAAATTATACGCTAAAGTGAGTTAACACGAGCCTATAGTTGTACCCTCGCTTGCTCGCTCCTCCGTCCACCTCGTGTCGTCTTGTTCGCTCGCGTCCGTGGCAGAAACTCCGCTGATGCAGCGTTGCGCAATTGTGAGAGATCTTTTATGCAATATTATTATTAGCTTATAGAATTTACTATAACGTTTAGTAAAATTAATTATTAATATTATTAATAATAATATTATTATTATCACTATTTTAATTATTATTATTATTGCTATTATTGTTATTATTATTATTAATAATATAATTATAATATTATATAATATTTTTACTATAATTATCAAGGGATTAAGAACATTTGCATGTCAATAATTGAACTTGACACTTTATTCATCATAACAAATTTACAAACAAGACATTTTTGTAATTCTTGAGAAGAATAATGGGATTAAAGGCCCACTAAGGACTTAAATAAATTTCTTTTCAATTTTTACCTATTTTTATTTTCTATTCAGGTATTTGCAATCAGCTTTTAATTCGCAACGACTATATCCAAATATTCAGATATACATTTCAATACCATGCCTAGATAATTATCTTCTAATACCAGCAACTAGACCACGGATTCTTTTCTAGATGCTCTTTCATTGTAAACAAAAAAAGACGCAATTTCCCTCAATGGAAAATAATTTAATCCAAAATTTATGTGCAGTAGAATGAAATTGAATGTCGGTGTAAATTTTATTTGATTACTTCCAACAAAACCCATTAAAACATAACGAGGGGAAATTGAAAGCAAAAATTAAGCAGTAACAATTCTTTCTTGTTGTTAAACTTTTCTATTCATAGACAGTGATTATCTTCGATGTAGACTTCCATAATAACAAATGTACAGTTATGTATTTTAATCTGCATCATTAACTCCTTCATTTGGATGTTCCCAATAAGATGTCACAAGTGTCTTCCACATGAAACAGAAGAAAGAACAACAATGGAGAAAATGTCTTCCTTAATATTTTACTGTTCCACGGAAATGGCCACATTTAGATTCCATAATTATCTTCGACAAGAGCCAGAACAACAAAGAGCCCATGCGGACTGAATGATAGGAGGTCGTCAATGCAAATTCCCTCCGCAGTTTGGCTGCATGCTCGAGAATGGCACTTTCCAGACCCCCATTGTGGATTGCGAGGCCTTTTAGCAGTCCTCTCCCCTCCCGTGGCGCTATCACTAAAGATTTAAACAAAGTCCCTGGGATTTTTGTAGTATTGTGAGACCGCAGAGCCACCCTACGTACAGCGAAGACTACATAAATGGTCCCAGCTGCCGCTGTAGCTACTTCACTTATTTTAGAGATGTTCCTAGATTTATTGTCGTAATAAATGTTCATAAATTTCAAAATCTGGAGTAGAAATTTTCAGCGAATACCTACAATTAGAAGTTTGAATGAGATTTCTTTCTTTGGTATTTTTTAAGCTGGCAGGATTCGGCTTTCTCTTTCCTCAATTGAGTTCAAAATTATCCCCCACCTAAACGGGTGTATTTTCTTAACTGAGGCATGATTTATTCATACGTCACTAAGGTTACATCATATAATTGACAAGCACATCAAATTTGTTCCCAAAGCTCTAATAGAGACACTAAAATTATCGCAAATTTCCACAGATTTTTCGATTTTTAGACTGTCTGTTTTCGACGCTGACTAGCGTTAGCGTCCAAGGGGAGAGAGATGGCGTCCAGGCGTCAGTGTACGTTGCGTCACCAGTCAACTTCAGTTCGTTAAAAATTCCTTGCAAAAAGCTTCGGTGCAATTGAGTTCAATGGAAATTCATTTAGCTATGTTCCTTCGAATCTATAAATCTTAAAAATCTCCTGTTTTCATACTTAATTTCTCCTCATTTCGTTGACATTTTTATGAGAAATGAATCCAACCCTGAGTTTCTTGCGACTAAATCCCTAAAAATGCTTCAATCGAACGGACATCGTGTCAGTAATGGCAGCGAAATGCTGGACTCTGCGGCAAAGCGTCACCCCCGGAGAGAAGACTGGTAATGAAGGACCTCATGCATTTTTCGAGCACCAAAAATACGGCAGACCTTTCACTGCTTCGTAATAAAGCTTCGGTACTCGTCACGAAATGCAATCTGAGCGAAGAGTACGGCGCTCATTCTGCAAGCTGACGATGGACAGACACGCACAGTGCGGTGCCCCTGCATGGACATATAAAGTTACTGAAGTGCCCGTTACTTCAATACTCAGTTTTAATAACGTCCAACTTTGAGTCCTAATTCCACGTTAAGCCAAGCTCGTCATGAAAATGGTTCCAACTATTGAGACATTATTTTTAGTGAATAGCCAGCCTGTTCATTACCACCAATGCTTCTTAGTATTTCATTTGGAATATTTGCACGACACTGGACGTACGTCAGTCATTGCAAAGATTTCATGAAAAATCCAAACCTAATTTTCTCTAATAAATAAAAGAATTTAGTTAGTTTAAAGGAGCAAAATTATAAAGGATACAAACTTTAAAATACCAACAAAGGCAGCCATATGTAAAGAATATTTTGGCATGGAAATGGAAAACGTCAGTATTCATCACTGAAAATAAAATAATTAATAAGTGAAACTTGCTAGAAATGTTATTTCTCGTTGCATTGCAACATTTTCAATACGGGATACAAAAAACTTCCTGACGTATGTCACGCAACTATCCTATACATTTTTCGATCCTATTTTGCCAGTCTCATCCAATATTAGGAAGTTTGGCACTTGCTGTGGTGGGTCCGATGTCAGTCTTCTATACGTCTGCCAACAGATCGCCTGGGTTCGTCAAACAAGTCTTGATGGCTGGCCGTATTTTGGACGGATGTAATTTGGCGAGTCAACACCAAAACTGCGGTCACCTCAGAACACGGCACACGGAGGCGTCATGTGTACTTATTTGTTGTAATTTCGCGAGCAAACATCAAAATTAAAGTCGGCAAATGGAATAGAACTTCTTTTCGTCGTGTCGCGTCCAAGCTCGTATCAGGCACAGCAGACAACCTCGTGTCCGAGACGAGATGTTGCAGGTTAAGAAAGCTAACCAAACGAATCGTTGAATTGAAGTTGGAGCAGATCCAGGTTTTCGAAACAACATGAGTATGCAAATATTCTGTAAAATTGTATAGTTATAATAAAGTAATATTTACTTTGAACAATTCAGCACATTGAAATTCTCAATCTGGAAAACAGATCTATATATACAATGAGCGACTTATGACCATTACATAGTCGTGCAGTGTTTTACCCAAAATTTGCTCACTTTTTCATTCATTTTACGGAGTTCTTGAGCGTAAACTCGTTTATGACCATAAAACATAATACAACCAATAAATAACATGTCTTTGTATCACTGTAATGCTTTGGTGCCGAGTTTGTAATATTTAATTTCTGTATCGAAGAGCACTTAATGCATCCTCATGTGAGTTTGTAAAGGCGGCGATGATCGCGCTCGAGTGCGAGGCAAAGAGCAGCTTTTGGCAGGTCGAGCTGTCCCTTTGTTTATCCTGAGATCAGAGGGGAGATGTGAGTGTAATCAGCACTGCCATACTGCTGCCACGGCTCCATATCCTGTCACCCTCATCTGCTCACTGACTTTCTCAGGACAAAGTCAGCCGATACAAACTATGTCAACTTGAGTCGCCAGGGAAGTTCGACAAGCAAAGACTTGAATAAAAAATTGACTTGAATTTCCGTCGCAGAAGGAACTTATGACAGTTTTTTCGCATAAATAATAGAAAGGAAGATCAGCTACTTCTGCAAACTCGATTCAAGTAATATAATGAGTGCTGTTTTCAACTTCATTTTTCGACCTATATCGTTATTTTATTGAAGGTGGGTAATGTGAATGCGACTTCCGGCGGGCTAAATAAATCTCCTAGTGCATTGGCTGAGTTCACTGACTGATTTCATGAAAAACTCTCCACAGTCATTCGCGTTCCATGAGAAATTTGAAACACGCCTTGATGATGACGGTGCCAGACGAGGTCGCCACCAGTCATGAGGGCTTCAAAATATCGTTTACAAGAAATTTGCTAAAAATAACCCTCAGGCGACTTGACATCTGGAAAATAGCAACAATAAACTTACTTACTTGACTGGCAAAATAATGGAACACAAATGTAAAAAACATTTGTTTGCATTTTAGAAGCGACTCGTAATTTTTTATGTATGAATAATCGAGATGCTATTTTCAAATATTTTACTGTGTTTATATATAAATAATATAGGTATAACTGAGGTTAGTCTAATCTGAGAATTTTTTATCGTGTTTAAAACAGCAGCGAAGCGAAATTACTTGATTCACGAACGCGCTAACTAGGTCGCAAGTCTCTACTCCGGTGCACAAGCACGTTCTGGGCACATTTTAAAGAGGGTGATTTGTTGAACTGTTTTACATGAGCGCTCTTCATAAATACTACCGCGAGAAGGCTGTCTGCTTGTGCCTATAGTCGCAATTGGTGCAAGCTTCGATTGTAGCGGCTCCTGGCGTCCCTCAAATCCCTTACCATGAATAACAGGATCGCATTCTCTATTCTAATTCGCTTAGATTCTACACGTAATCTGCAGGGTGTTATAATCCGCTTGCCTCATAATGGAGAACCAATTATGATGGTCTTTGTTGGTTCAGATTCTTTTTTTCAGCTCTCGGAATAATGCCATTGGTAAGTGGGTCTTTCTTCCCACGGTTCAGTTTAGGTTTTGTAAGCGATTCGACGTGCGTGTAAAGCCCAGACTTTGGCACGATAACAGATGCTGGAGCATGCGCGCATCTCTTGATGCCACAGCAAGCATGACATCGTCATGTACTATGTGCACAGTTATGTACAATGCATGCTGAGGTCATGCTATACTATGCAAGTATCAATGCGAAATATTTAGAAATATTTTTTGGGTCCATTTTCAATTGAGCGAAAATGTAACTGGGAAACAATAAAGACGAAACCTTTCAGTACCTGAAATTTTTTACAAATATTCGAGATGAAGGGTAAAGGCTCAAAACTGACTTCGCATTTAAACTAATAGCATGAAAAACGGAATATTACTGGCAAGTCACAATTTTCAAATGTCAAGCGTATTCAATTTCCCTGTGAAATGAAAATGAAACTTACGCTCTATGTTGTGAGCAGAAGTTCTTCCTGCCTAGATTATTGCATCTATAACGAAGTGAAGCCGGCATTCACACAGCCTGCTGTCTCAATTAGAGCCGCTGGCAAAGATGTATCCCACTTCAGAAGTTTTCAATTGAATGCATAAATAACGTTGAAGAAACACGAGCCCCTCCATTGCAGAAGTTACCGCATTACCCTAAAGATGATCAACACAAGCCATTCCCTATTGACAATTTGAGGTAAACTGCCTAGGAAATCTCCGCGGCCCTCGTATTTAGTAGCTGCTTCGGATCTAATGAGAAAAATTCGGCGTTTAAGCGCAGGTGTTTGTGCATTGGTGAAGAATGTTATAACATTACCAGTGACTGAGGCTAGTTCATCGCCAGCCTATTGTTTGTGCAAACAGTCGTCAATATTCAACGTTTCTAAATGTATGGTAGCGGAAGTTAAAGTCAATATTGGCAAAGGGTTGAGTTCAGGGTTAATTTAAATTTGTTTTATATTATCCTTGCTGTAAGAGAATTTTGTATGTAGTATGAATTGTCATTATTTCTCCTATTACCCTTTATTTGTTCAATAAAAATATTATTATTGTTAAAGTTGCATTATTATTGAATAATATTATTGTTAAATATTATTGTTAAAGTTGCATTGGGTTATGATAAAAAATCCAACAGATGGTGAATATTATCTGAAATTTCTAATTCTGTTTAGGGACTCATTGAAACTCCATTCATTTATAAATTTCTGACGGTAAATCATATCCAGCCAACAAGTTGAAGCCATTCAACATCTTTTCAAAATATCTCTAGTCTTCAGAAGATTGCTTGAATCACTATCGGTAGCGCCGTTGCTTCGATTTTGTGCGTTCGTCAACCACACGCAAGTCGAATCCAAGTATAATACGAGTTTTTAAAATTAATTTTGATTCCTGAGCAGTATGCGTGGTATCTTCAATCTTCAGTGAATAATAACAGTCACATTAATAGGATAAATTGACTCCGTGAGTTGTAAAATCTAAAATTTTAATCAAAGTAAGGATTACTTAATGAACACGTGAACGAATTTGCCAGTAAGCTCAGTAAAGAGTGAGAAATATTTTTTTTAAATTCAATTCTCTAACGGCTCCCAGGACAGGGAAGTTGAAAGAGTTGGGTGGAGGAGGTGGGATTTATAGAGCTCTGGCAAGAGCAGCCCGTTTAGAGGTTAATTAGACGAGAAGTTAGGAAGGCGCGACTGTCTGTCTCCAGATGATACGCCAGCTTCATTAGTTCCCCTAAACTCAAGAAGTAAGTTTTCGAGCGCCACCTCGTTCTGACACTCCTATTGGGGTTAATAAATTCTTGTTGCGCTCATATTGACTTTGGCAGAGATTAGCGGTGGCAAGTCGCCCTTAAGTTGAATGATACGCCTCGGCCAAACTTCCTTTCGCTCCAAGATGCCGAGGAATTAACGATAACTTCCGGGTGTTGTCCTTGGCAAAACATATCTCCCTGCCCTCGCCGGCCTGGAGTATTGCCGGTCTATTGCTTTAATATTCAGATGGCAAAATTATTTTGAGAACTTTACCTGAACATGAAAAGGGCAGAGCGTTCGTTACTTTCTAATAAACGAGTTTTATGGACAGCACAACGTAATACACTCGGTGTCTTAATGCGTTCATAATCAATTCATAGAGCGCAAAAATTGTACACATTCAAACTGACGAAAGAAATCGATTGTACTTCTTTCCAATTTTGAGGCACAATGCTTTTCCTCACATAAATGCGTACACCACCGCAGCCTATGTAATCTTTTTTTATCTGTTGTTTTTGTGTGAAAACTTCCTTCAAAAGGTAATCAAAATATAACAGCTTTGAATATTTTAATTTCTCATGAATACGAGGATGATTCAAAAAGTTCATGGAAAAATAATAGTTTCAGAGAAGTATCAAATTCAGAAGGTTTATTTTAATACAAATACGCCATCCAGGTCGATACATTTCTGTGAACGCTGATTATAATAAGTCTATCTGTGTAAATAAATTTACATAGAATTATGTGATTTGAATCATGTTTTGGCAGCTTTTTTCTGCTTCAATTGATTGAAACTGTGTACCTTTCAATGATTTTTTCAGGTTTGGAAATGAAGAGAAGTCGGATGAGGCTGAGTCAGTCCTATAAGGTGGATACCGTATGATTTCCCATTGAAATTTGCGATAGCACAGCCCGTGTCTGCCGAACGCCATGTACGAGTGCCTTGTCGTGGTGGGAGACTGCACACCGATGCTGCATCCCTATGCGTTTTTCGGCAATTTTCCTAGAAAATTTTATCAAAAATCTTTTCACAATAAACAGCTGTAATATTTTTCTTGCTTTCGAGGAAATCAACAAACAACAACTCAGAAAACCTTCCCTTTTGAAGGCTCAGATTTTTCTTAGACGGGCCCACTTCTCCTCTGAACATCCACCGCTTCGATTGAGTTTTTTCCTGAGGATCGTACAGGTAGAAACATGATTTATCCCCGGTCACAATCCACACAAGAAAAATTTTAGGGTTTTCAATCCACTTGCTCAAAATTCCCATAGAAAGCTCTGTCCTTGATTCCTGTTGAACTTGGCGCAACAATCTTGAAACCCATCGCGTGGAGAGCTTGCTTAGTAACAAACTGCTCAACAGAATTGTGTGTTCGCAACCCACAGAGATGTTGAGTGTCTCTGATACTGATTCTGTCGTTATTCGCCTATCTTTTTCAATGAGATCACGAACAGCATCAGTGTTTTCCTCACAAACTGATGTGCGTGGTCTGCCTCTATACAGAGGTTTCCATGGTCTCATTTCTCTCGCTTCTGGGACGACTAATCCATATGTAGGTTGCTTATTTACTTAAGGCAATGACACCATAAATTTGATTCAGATAGTCAAAGATTTGGCTGTTCTTCCAGCCATGCTACACCATGAATTTGATGTTTGACCTGGTCTCGATTTCGGCAGCTGTCATGTTCCATGAACTGTTGTTTTTATAGCAGCGCCCCGCGTGTGTATATAACATTATTTTAAGGGTTCATGTGCGAACACATTATGAAAACATTGATACAGGATAGTTCTAATGCATTGGCATCATATTTTTTCATTTAATTTTCAGTTATGTCCTTTTTTAACGAACTTTTTGAAGACATCTCGAACATCTCGAATTTTAAGTAAGCAGTTTATCTCAACTTTTTCTTAGTCATTTTCAAATATTATTATGATAAATACGAATTAGATGAAAACATTTAAGGTAAAAATACTGAATAGAAGTATTCCATTTCGTTTGCACGGGTGTCGTAAAAAGCATAAGTCTAATCCGTGGCATATGTTCTCGCCTCGAATCCAGCCAAGGATTTCTATAGGAGTCTCAGTCATCATTGAATCGCTGAATTATTTGGAGGAAAATGACTGCCTATAGTCTCGAGATCATGTTGAAATGCCTCTCATTCTTCACTGCCTACAAATGATGTTGAAATGAAGAAGAATGAAGCCAAAGACGCGTCGCGGACTCCAATAAACCTGTCCTCGGTCCCTGTCATGACTCCGATGGAATGTCTTTATTTCTTAATTGCGAAAGGCGGCGTCTTGCCAGCCAGCCACGGGCCTGCAGGCATCAAGTCTGGATGACGCGGATAAGACAAAGCCATAGGAAAATTGCGCACGAGGTATTGGCTTGGAATTTCTCTGGGTTTGCAATATGGTGCTTACTTAGCGGTGATGGATGAACGCGGTGTTGGCAGAAGGAATGATGATGATGAACTTCAAGTGCGACTCACGTCATCAACTCGGCAGACCCTTCGAATAGTTCCATTCGATTAAAGGTCTTGCATGGCGTACCTTTTATTGGCGTAGTTCGGGCTGCGATCTGGCGCGATACTGCGGTGAGGAAAACGCAGCTTTGGCAATATAGAACAATGAGATGTCAAGAAAATAAAAGGTTTTTACGAAGAAAGCCATTATGCTTGGGAGAAATTAAGTGAGTGATTGGGAAGTCATTTCGAAATTAGTAACCAAAGTAAACATTAAATTTGAAACTAAAATGGTTCCTTTGATTTCTAACGCTGTTAAAATTTAATTGTACAGCATAAATTATTTGTTTAACTGTCATTTCTACAAGTCAACAAATTCGCTCACTCTATCTGCTGAGAACTTACCTCGACAAATTAAGTTAAGAGCAGCCAGCATAATCAGTAACTGCACTAACCAAAGCAGTAAGTGGTAAATTTTAAAGCTAAAGTTAAAGATGTTTTATAATATTATAAGGAAGTAAGATGAGATATATTCATAAGGATGAAACGAAGTTTGGAAATTCAAGCTTGCTTTTAGTATTTACAATTAGATACAAAAATTTGAACAACCTAAATATTTATAGACGCAAATTTTATCACTTCCCTTAGTTTAGCAGAGTAATCGCCCCGCACAAATCTTGCTGCCGTACAGCAGTGTGCAGTATCAGCGCGACTCATGACATTTCCAATTATTTATTGTCTTTATGAGTTTGAATGTGAGAAGAATATGACTCATTGCAACTTCAATTATTTCCTTACTACAGTCTAGCCATGCAATTACGTTGACGAATGTGATTACTCTAGCCTACAAGGACAGTTGATTTAAGAAATTGGCACTTTATTATGAATATAATTGACATTTGATTATTCTTTACATTTTTATACATAAATTTTTAGGAACTTCACCATTAAGGGTGTAATCACCAACACTATAGCAGTTTCGCGGCCAAGAGCTATAGTCGCGCACAGATATACAAGCCATTCCCATCGGAAATAATACACGTTGGCTGCTGGTCGTAATTCAGATGCAGATTCATGTTCACGATTCCATTGAGATTCACTCAATGTGCTTTATTTAATGACTATTCAAGGAAGGAAATATGAGCAGTTAAGATGTGGAACACAGGCGACGAGGCGACGCAATCAATGCGATCAAAAAGTGTAGTCTAATAAGGGGCGGCCGACCAGCGGCCATTCAATGAACAGCGATAGTTCGTCAAAGATTGTCACAGTCAGACCTCACAGTTAGCATGGTAGTGCGCGAACAGACTCAAATGATACGGAGCGCCGCTCCATCAATCTCAAGTCACAACAGCAGTTCCTTTTGCGCGCGGACTTGGAGTGCTGACGAGCGCGTCTAACATCCGCTCGAACCTGGTGGTTAGCCACGCAAATTACGCCTCATTATTGCCAAGCAGAGACATCAAAAATCATTACCGGTGTTAGGAAGAAATTTGAAGCTGGATAATGCAGATCTAAACATACACAGCGGAACATATATCAATTGAGGGTGCCTCTTACTGAGGGGTATGCGCTCATTGTGATTGCGTCTCACGAATGAAAAACTTTGTTGATTTCCATGCAAGGCAGCGATCGGATGTACATCCAGTGAGCTGGTAGGCATTTGCCACTGCGCATAATTGTGGAGTGCCATGATGGAAACTGATGACCTTTGCTAAATGGCTCCCCGGCCAGAGATTAATATGCTTGATAAAGACCCTGCATACGCTTGCTGCGTAATTTGAATTACGCAGAAAACCTGTAATCAACTGCAATAGCCAGGTTGGTTTCCTTGAAAACAAACCAACCATCAGGAACCTGCTATTGAAGACTGCGGTGGGGCTTCAGTCAATCGGGGTTGATGGGGGCCGATTTTGCGATCCAAAAAGTGACTGCGCGAATTGATGTTGACATTGATGAGTATTTTGAAATAATATGGATAATTAGAGTGTAAGAATGAGATCAGAGATAAGGGAAAAATTGATTTATAAAAAATTTTTTCCCCGTTCCGTAAAAAAATTAATTTTTATAACTTCTCGGTAACTTTTTACTTTACCTGGCCTAATAAAAATGAATATTGTTTCATATTTGCGGACATTAAAGACTTCTTACTTAACTGAGGAACATTTTTGCCGTCGGTGAAGAATCATGAATGCTGTGCATCGGTGATGCTATGCATGCATCACAGCATTAACTTATGAATTAAGATGAATTAACTTGAATTCGTTTGAACAAATTTTGTATAGAGTTAATATTCATTCTCATTTTGTCTTAAGTGTGCCATAATGTGGCCAGTGTGTAAGGATCGAGAAGGAAGACATCTTTAGAGATGTTTTTTTTTAAATATCGTTTCCGTATGCTTTCCACAATTCTTTTACCTAGGAAGCAATTGCCCAAACTTGTGTAGGTACTTATTTACGCTACTTTATAAAGGAACTTAAGAATCCGGCTAGAAATCGATCTTGGCCAAAAATAATATAAAGGTTTGTCTAATTTTTTAATAAGTTGGATGTCCATGATAATCAATAAACAACTTTCCATGAAAGTAAGACCTAAATTTCTTATGCCTCTTGTAAGAAAATAGCTTTCATAAGCTATCAAAGACTGATCATTTGCAAGCATAGCACAATTAATTTAGTTGATTTCAACTCCCAAGAATCTGTAGCGTAAATGATCCTCTTTTGATTTGTGTTACCTTATCGTGATGTCAACCGAGCAGTCTAGACCCACGCTCTGACTTACTTCAAATTGGAAAGGAAGGCTCCTGCAACAAATTCAATGATATTGGCCACAAAAAGCTATCATTGAGTAATTACGTCAATCTTCGATTTCCCCATGAACTTCCTGAAAGTTTCTAGCCGGGAAAGCGCTGAACCTTTTGCTGCGTTCTTTTCGAAACTCCTATGTTTTTTTTCTGTAAACAACTCCCCCTATCCACCGTGTCAGTCCCAAGTCCTTCGTCCTTAGCTGAAAATTTACTAAACAACCCGTCAACCATCATCACGGAAAGAATTCATGTCGTAGCACTCCAAGGTTTGCTGAGTAGCGTTTCGCTCAGGCGGAAGTTTCCGTGTCGCTTGAACATCGTGTTCAGTTCGTACAAGCTATCGTATTCAATTGGCCAGTGGGACACTAACTGAAACGATATAATGAACTGAACCCGTTTGTGATGAGAAGTCTTTTGCGACCGAGAGTTTTGAGGGACATTAAATGCAGAAATGTTCTTGCGTGAATGAAAGCTGACATAAACAAAAAACATGAGTAACCGATTGTGAAACAATTAAAACCATACTAATTGATAGTTAAGACGGGTCGCAGCTAGTGAAACGTAAATTATTATGAATTATAAGTGTAGAAATAAATAATTCGCACCTGCTCGTTTAACAGACTCGATATCTGATTTTGAAGTTACTTATAATTCACTAGAATAGAATTTATAATTAGATGCATCTGAGTTATTTGTATGATCGATCTTAATAAAGTTTCATTTTTGGATTAGAGGGTGGGTCAATCGAGCCTCAAATTTTGAAATCCGAAATTTGAATGGCAGTCAGAAGTCAAATAGACGGAGAACATAACTTCTTCTAATAAGCTAATAAAACAGTTAAGGTATACTAACAAGCTCCTCCTCCCTCAAACAATGCAAGCTAAACACTGGTCGCCCCTTACAGCAATGAATTGACTGGCAAATGACGTAAGCAGATTAGCTCTTCCAAACCTTGCCGGATCAGAAGCCCTCAAGTCTAAAGCGCTGCAGGGGTGCGAGGGCTGCCCGATACCGTGGGAATTTCCATTTTTTTGCATATTTCTCTGTATTTTGTCCTCGTTTATACATTGATGGGATAGAACGCTGTATAAAATGCTATATTATAATACCTTTAACAGGTTAAATGTTCATCTATTGTTTGAATCGAACGTTAATTGGTCTTGTTACGAGAATCGGACTTAATGCTAATAGCTAGTGTTCGTTGATTTGCTCCATAATACACGCTGCTCAATATTTAGATATTCTAATTTAATTAATAAAAAAATAAATAAGTAAATTACCCCGCTGATATTTTGCCAAACTGCCCTGAATTTCTGTTTCGATCAATAAATATTATTAAAAAATTTGATTCAGCCGTTTTTATATCACAATGTATAAAAGAGAAAATAGCTTACTCAATTTATAATAAAAAGTGTACTCTTCCTGGCCAATTTGCACGTCTATTTTTTCCTTTCAAACACATTTCATGTTGCTAAAATTTTAAATTATTTCATTTATAATGTAGGAATAAAATGTCTATGAGATGCAGTCCAGAGAAAGTATTGGTCCTATGAAGTGGTCAATGCTTTTTTATATATAAAAAAACATATATTTTTTATATTTATATGTTTTTTGCATTCGAAATCTAAATTTTCAGAAAATTGTAATACGAAAAAATTATATACTTTATTAAAATATTTTGTCTAATAATATTCTTCATCTATTCTTCATTTTTTCACTCTTCCTCTTTTTTAATCTTAGCGGAAGTGGCGAAAATGAGCGCATTGTGCTCAGCGTTTATTTGTTGACATAAAGGAAAGGATTATTTTCTTCCGTAAAGACTCACGGGCTCCAGTGAATGACCATCTCACTCGAGGATGAAAAGCTTTCTCTGTGTGACTTCATTTGACATTTTCTTCTACCTGCAGCGTTCAGAGGATGACCGAGCGATGATACCAAAGCTGGAAAAATATTGTGATTGCTTATAAGAAAGTCTAAATAGTTTCCTCCTCGAAAATTTGTCAGCATCAAAGTCACTATTTCTTTATCACTTTTCGGTTTTTTAAATTCAAGAAAATTTGACATCACTGCCGAACGCCCCACAGTCTATGGAAGAATAATTACTTTTTACTACGATTATTGATGGAATTTATTATTGAATTGTTGAATTTTTTTCATACTATATACGCGGCGCGGCAAAAACACGCCTGATGAAGTAGATGGATGAAGATGATGGATGAAGTAGATCAAATATTGATCTACTTCATCCAAAGTCCGAGTTTGGATTTATTCGAATAAAATTTTGAGAACCCATAGTTTCATATAGTTGATTGTAAAACTATTTAGACGATGATAAATTATCATAAAATAATTTTTCAATTATTTGACTTATTATTTCATTTAACAGTGATTCATCAATAATTATTAGTTGATAATGGCAAACAAATATGTCGGTAATTCTTTCGACATGTGATTAAACATTTCGTTATTTAGATAAACTATCCTTTAAAAATGTTCTAAATAATTTTAGAAATTAACAATGTTGTTCATGCACCACACAAGCAAATTTTACTTTGGAAATTCAGAAAAATCATTTTTTCTAAATTATTTTTCTTCTTTTTAGCGCATTTTCTAATTTATAAAAAAATTCACTATTGTGCTAGCCATGTCCGTCTGTCCGTCCATCTGTCTGTCCGTCTGTCTGTCCGTCCGTGACTTCATGTTTTCGTCGACGAGAAAATGCGCTTTCTGTCACTCACTGCAGCCAGTGAGTACTGAGTTATATTTTTTCATTGTTCAATTGCGTAGTGCTGATGACAACGCCTGTTCAGTGTAATAAATTTATAACCGTACCGTTTAATTATGAGTACCGTTTTCGAGTAAACACACGATACATTGGTACCTGAACAATCGGTTTAATCCAAGAGATAAGTGCCTTCCTGCAGCGAGTCAAGCCCCCAATAACCTTCATACTTGCACAGGCATCAGTTAAGGCACTCGTGTTCTACCGCTGGTCATTTAGTCGCGTCTCAAGCATGCCTGACCGCAAGTCAGCGATGTGCAATAAGTTGTGCGTGAAATTCCCTCAGTCGACCCCAAGTATTTCGACTCCCCTGAGCCGACCTTCCGACATCTCCGCTGCCCTCCCGAGATCGAAGCGTCTGGTTTCGGGTGCCCCTTTGCCGAAAATGATGGAAATGATGTCTTCTTGATTTTTTTTTCGTTTTCTTTTATCGTTTATTTCGGTGCGTGTGTTGAACAAAGCGGACAGCGAAGAAGATCGCTTCTTGTGGGCTGGTAGTATTCGTCTTGTGCTGTGCGTGGCTGTGATAGGCTGCCTTTGCTCAGCCACACACAGCCTCTTCTTCAGCCATCGATTGCCGGAGCGGTTAAATCAATTAGCGAACACTTGCTCTTCAACACCCTGACCGATCGCTAGCTCCTAGGACATGCCCAAAATTTCAAAGCCAACATTTCTTGATCCAAATCGTCATTCACTGGCCTTAGAATCGTGAATATGTTAGATGCTTAAAATATTGTTTTGGTCAAGAGTGAGGGAAAATATTTGCGCGGATTAGTGTGTGGTGTGAATACTGACAAGAGATTCATTTTTCCCCTTGTTGATCATATCGTGGCCTCGGTTACGCTAACAGACTCCCATTGGCGAGATGGTGGAGAACTCCTCCCAAACGGCAATAATCCTGGCCAATTCCCTCCCATGACATCGCGAGGCCATCCTCTGCAGGCACCGGCTCCGCCTCGAAGCTCGTTCAATGTAACCGAAAAAGACGGCAGCGACACAGTGTTGACTCTTGTTAGCGTTGTAGGACAGCCACTTTTACAGCGGACAGTGCGCGCGCCGGTGCTCTCGCTCGCACACCTCTAGCTTCTACACTAGCTATGCCCCAAAGTCTGACGTACCCCCGAAAAAGTACCCAAAATCAAACATCAACTATCGAGTACTAAAATTGAAAGCAGAATTGTGTCCATTTATACGAAACACTATTGCAGTTTTTCGGTAGTGGATCGAATCGAAGTAAACCTGTGCTGCAATTGTCATGACAGAACAAATTTTCAGTTGATGCACTAAGTTTACGAGCTCAGCAATTTCGGCAAGCCTGAATTTTGTTTGGAAAAAAGAACTCGAAAAGTGTGAAGTGTTGTCGAAAAACTCGAGCCTGTGAAGTGGGAATTGCATATCACATTGTCGACGACCGTCTTCATCACATAGTCATCACACTTTGACCAGGTAAATTTTAAATTATTACCACGTACGATACAGCTGGAAGAAGCTGACCATTTTTCAGTAGCGTCCAACTATAAATAAATAATTTAAGTAATAAATAAATAACGTTTAACTAAGTGTAATAATAAATAAAAGCTTGCTGCATTAAAAATTATTTTCGCACCATAGGAATGCTATATGTACACTTCAAACTCAATTATTTTTCTCATAAATATTAAGACGAGTTTTCCCTCACGTCCACTATTACGCGTACAACTCCTTTTCAATTTTTCTCTCGCTTGAATATCATACCGATGATTTTGAATAAAATCTAATTCTATTTCTGACAAGTTTCCGACGTGAAAGAAAATAAAACCATTCTTGGACGGGACAATTCACTTCAAGAAGATATGTTTTTGAATGTGTTCTTAATATTTATTATTCCATACATTTAAATGAAGGGAAAATACAATAGCTTCTTTCTTATCTGAAATCTCTGTTTGCACCAAAACTACTACTCACAATTTTCAATCCCTAATTTATGTATACAGTTGGCAGTGTCAATGAGTAATATTTTCGATGTTGTATCCATGTCAATATGTCGTGATGTTCTAACGAACGGTCAACTAATTTACGACGTTGCAAGCGCTTTTAGCATTATAATTATCATTCACCCGTCTAATTCGAAAGCTCCACGGACACTAGAACAAACATTTCACTACCACGTCCCAATCCGCTTTGTATTCGTAGGGAAAATTCCGTTAAAAGATTTCCGTCCATAAATTTTAATAATTATTTGAAAAAAAATCCTAATTTTGTCGGGGAAATTCAATCTGAAGATAAAAATTACGTTTTTCGTTCCAGCCTAATTGTAGCCTAATTCCGACCAGTTTGTAGCCTAACTACAACACATGTACGTGCTATATCGAGTTCCGGATTTGACGAACTTTTAAGCGTTTTCGCTTAACGGATGTGATAAACTTTTAAGCGCCTTCGCTTTACGGATGTGATGACCACGCATAATGTATAAATAAAACTAACCTAAATTCCATCAAATTACGCTGGAATATCAATGCTGAACCAAGTTTTTAAAATTGTTCATTATAACCTGCATGTTATTTAATGGACTCAGAATAAAGATTCAGCAATGGCAACTCTTGATGGAACATCAGGTTATATTTTCTTCTTCTATTTGAGATGATATAAATAAACTTATCTAAATTGCAAAAAGGTTTCGAGAGGGCTAAATATTTTCTTGGAGAATGAGACATATTGCGTTGGCTGTGTGTCATTAAATTGAAGTTTCATTTTGTTTCAAGAGTGCGTGCAAAGAAAAGGTCAACTGAAATGCATTTATTCAATAAAAAACTTGAATTTCCTATTATATGGGGCACTTCCGATTTTATTAATATTTAATTGAGGCATTTAGTTTTCAATGTGTTCCTCATTATGTCATGGAATTAAAGCTGTATTATTGGCTACGTTTCGATATGCCAACCAATGTATTATTAAATTTCATGTTTGATTTGGGAAATGATCTTTCTTGTTCAAGAAATTTGGAATTTTTACTCTATTATTTCAAACTGTAAACAAGTAACTCAACAAAATCTTCCTTTCAGCAATCAAATTCATCAATAATTGTCATTCATTGAAAATTATACGCGCATTAATTTTGTTCAATTGTACAGTTATTGACTCATTAACAGAAATATTACATCCCATCTCATTCAAAATATATGCTTATTTTTTACCCCTTACTCTGCTTGAATATGTATACTCCTGTTAGTTATATTATTAAATAAAATTGCAAGCTTCTTATTGTTTTAAGTTGAAGAATGCTCCAGCCTTAAATTTATTCGTCAGGTCATCCATATTGTTTTTGGATGAATAAAGTTAAAACTCACAAAAATTTACAATAAGTATTTGCGAGTCATAAATAATACAGATGAATGCACCGCCGCCCCGATGGTGTCGGGAATCAATTAACGAGATGGATTATTCAACAACCCTTAAGATCTCAAAGCTTAATTATTTTCTCGCCTGCAGCGCATCGTGCGTGTAGGAGCGCGCATGATTAATTGGCGCGCCCCGAGGGAGCAGCGTATGAATTTAATACGGCGCAGTTTTGAGCTCGTCTCATCCGCGCGGTTTTTTGATGCCGCGTATACGTATGGCAAGCGCTATGAGTTTAATACGGCGCAGTTTTGAGCTCGTCTCATCCGCGCGGTTTTTTGATGCCGCGTATACGTATGGCAAATATCTTAATTTTTGACGTGAAGCTTGCATAAAATTCTATTGCATCAAACTTTTGTGGTGATAATTCAGTTAATAGGAATCTTTTAGAACGGATAGCAAATTACATGTAATTTTATGCGATAAAAATAATTGTAATAGCAATTTAATGAGGAGAAATGTAAGCTGAATTTTTCATTTTTAAATGAACCCAAAAAATTGTTTGATTCCTTTTCGAATTCATGCAAATAAATCTGGGCATCAGTATTATTTTCAGTCACTGTCAACATCATCAGCAGCATCGTCTAAGCAAGATGTCACTCAATATGTTTTTTCACTGCATTTTCTTTAACATATAACATAAATCCGTGTTTTATTAAGCGAAAGAATATTAATGTAAATTAATACTCCTTATCGGCACTGAATATTTCCTACTACATGATTTTTTTTAATTATATGATTATTACAGCAAGTATTTTCGAAATCTATTGGTGAAATTCATTATAGTGAAATCTCTTTCTTTGTACGTGTAACCTCTCGAAACCAATGTTATGTAAGATGCTATAATCGATTTCCCAGTGCACTTTCAATATTAATATTATATTAATGTTAATAACTCGAACACATCTGAAATTTTTACTTTTATAATATATAACACTTAGTCGGCACTTGACTTACCAAAGCAACTAATTAGTGTTAGGTATATCAATATAAAACAATATAAATTATCAAAGTGACACATATCAATAAATATATATATATTACTTATCGATATGAGTAGTATATAATATATATTATATATAACATATATATTATATAATACAATATAAGTAAGGCATATCTATCTACAAATATCTAAATAGCGGAACTACTATCACATGCTTTCAACTTCTAGCTACAACTGGCAATGAACCTACGCTCGATCAGGGATAAATGTCAATTCAAATTCCCATCACAGTTATGTATTGTATTTAAATTACAATTATGTATTATAAAACAATTATAATTATCAATTACAATTATGTATTATCAAGAAAATAAGACGCATGAACTGAACTGAATTACGTCATAACTGAGAAATACTTGTAGAAACTAGATGATCTAAAAAACAAAATGTTTAGCTTCATGTTCGGACACGCACATATATTGCCTTCGGTGGTATGTGGGCAGAAATAAGGAGTAATTTTAAAACTTCATTCATGTCCTCATGAAGAAGAACTTAAAATAATCTCAAAAATTCCTTTTCCTTATCCTGTTGACTAAGGCAAAAAACTTTCCGCTCGCTGACATTTAAAATTTGAATCCTATTTCAAGAGTCATCGTATCTCACTTCTCACTTTAGCGACAATGGTTTTAGCACTTTGCAAAACACGAATGCGTGAAGAATTTTTGAGTGTAGTATCACGCCAATGCTCGGCCAACACATTGTCCGACACATCCAGAACGAAAAGATGCCCGCGTGACAAGCCCCATCTGCATGGCTGTCAAAAATTCATCACAACCCGAGTCTGCAGTAAAATTCGGGACACGAGTCGTCGTGTTGCGAGTTGCATCCACAACAAAGATGGTATATTCGTTCTCTCTCACTCGCTCTTGTTGAATGTATTCGACAAATGAATTGGAATTAGAATTGCATTTTGTTCTTCTTTCCGTCGATTTGAGGCGGATCACCGAATTCAATGTTTTTGTATCTGTTTTGTTTCATTGAATGCCTTTCAATTTCTTAAAATAAAATTGAAGGTTTCTTTTTAGGCAAATAATTTCCAGTTAATCCACTTATCCTCCGCGGTTTCTAGATATCAATGAGTTCAAGTAATAAAAATTATTTAAATATCACTGTCTGCAGGTTAAATCTGGTTATTGGATTCTAATGAATTATTAAACAAAATTAATCTGAATGATAAGAATTTATTTAATTTTGGTTACATTAGGCAAAAATATATTATTCAGTGCATAATCCGATGTCATGAAAAATTGACATTTTTTAAATTGCTGAAAACCTAAAATGTGTTCTCCGTGATTTCTAACCCACGTTTTGATTTGAGATTATTGCACGTGGCTTAGATTTGAAGCAAAAATTTTACCCAAATTCGATAATTTCTGGACTCTTTAAATATAACTTTTTTTTTCTTTGTTTTATCAAGACGGAAAATGGAAGACTTCGTGAAACAAATATCAAATAAGAGCCTCCATCTTAATGAGTTTCATTGGTTTGCACTAGGCTGATTACTTTAATGAGAGAATATTTTAGATTACAGATTTCACGTGAACACATAGCATTCTCGACACCAAATTATTAACTCGTTCACAAAATTTTTTAGCGATTTCTCAGTTTTCACTTTTTAAGATCATGAACGCACCAAAGTCGCCATTTAATGTAAGTGAGGGTGATAGCTCCTTCTCAATTATCAGAGCTAAATTCAGTTGCTAACGTTTCTAATACGAACAAGTTGAAAAAAGTTGTTTCATCTTGCATATTTGCTTAACCGCAATGCGTTTGGATTGTACTCTCATATAAACTAATATTATTATAGTTAATCTTCCATGCATGCAGCTAGATTAGCCCACTGCAGAAAAACCTACAATTGAGCTGACTTCAGATTGTGTACTCTAATGATTTTGAAATTTTAGTGTAATCGATCTCGAAGTTTGAAGTAAAGATAATGCTCAGTAATTACAAAAGCCATTTTAATCGATAGCTGAAAATGCTAAAAATTGTTATCGCAATTTTGGTTTAAATAGCTATGCTAAAAAATTAAAAATGCAAAAATATTTAACCGAATCCCTTGAAGCTTCAGTGCATAAATTTTTTCTTCACCAGATGCACAAAAAATCCAGGACGTGACAATTTCATAATTCATCTAACCTAAATAAACTTGGAAAATTAAATAGGTCTCTAGAAAGGAGGTAAATTTTTAAATTTGTAACATCGTCATTGACGCTTTTCGATGCTCATGCATGGCTTCTTAAATTTGTAGAAATATCGAGAAAATTTCAATAAAAAAACAATAATTTATAATCTTCAGTGTATAACATCGATGAAATTTTAACGAATTTAATATCGACAGAAGAACCGTCAAGAAGCGGTCGCGAATAAGAAGCAGACTTGATGAAGCCTGCGACCCGCTCCACTCAGACCCAGAATAAAACCTTGGGGATCTCATCTCAACTCGGGCCGAGTTTGCAGAGGTTGCCGATAAAAGAGACTTTTTCTTCTTTTTTGGCGGCCGAAGAAGAGAGGGGACGAGTCGGGGCTATAGACACCAAATTGTCTAGGAGGGTGTCCGGCTTCCCTTTATCTAATTTACATGGTAATTCAATCGGTGTGGATTTGATGGAGAAGAGAGTTGGCAGTTAGGCTAAGCAGCTGTGGTTGCGCATCGAGTGGCGCGGGAGGAAGTCGTCATTAAGCGCTGCTTTATTGATAAGCGAGACGCTATCTAGGGTGGCATCGTGAGACCACGCCGCTGCGGCTGGGGCATTTTTTATTCATTTTATGAAATAAAACTTTGATATTGAACTATACTTTAATGGTTTAATTAGTAGATTGTATTATTTGGTGTGTCTTGGTTAACGAACTGATCAAGTTACAAGGAGATGACCAATCCTATAGAGATCATGAAAGAGTGATATATTTACTAAATTCTAATGCTTCTATTTATTGTGTTTTTTTCCCACGTGTTGTACCTACGCTTGCATAGAGTCAATCTCGAGATTCTGTGGCCAGCAATCAACTCCGTTTATTGGCCGTCAATTAGAACATGCCATTGATTTGTTCTTGAATCACATGTAAAAAATATCACAAACGGATTCACAAATTATTCTCCTGCTATATTTGAAAAAATATGCAATTACGCTCCTCTTAGAAATTATCGATTACGAGAAAATTATAAATTTGATTTTCGTTAAATGTACTAACGAAATTAAGGCCTAAGGTTTTTAATAAATTCGGGTAGGTAGGAGTAGCTCATCCTATAAACGTAATTCCACAATAAAATTTCAAGCAGTTAGGCCTATAGACGCGGGTAAGGGTTGGCCGAGGTTCGGCCGGCTCAGGCCTTATAATATTTATAAGGCCAAGACGGCAGCGCGGGCCTCGAGGCGGCGCGCAATGTAGCGGCAATTGAGACGCACAGCGCGCATTGCAATGTACGTCCCGAGCTTTATACGCCCCTAGCGCAGTCGCTCCGATTTCTATAATATATTTCATATTAAATATTAAGAAACGCACATTTCGCGCTCATGTATACGGAAAAACGGCTCAAAAAATAACAGGAAATCGATGTGACATCAACTCTATTTGAAAGAGTTTTGAATTCTATCCCGCCACGTGACTTTTATTCTTTGAAAAAAGTGTATCTTTTTCCAGAGACCATTAAATTAAAAATTTGCAAAAGGTATAAATAAAAAATGGCTTGTGTAATATCAATGTCTCAATTTTGTTGCTGTTTTCATCCTAACAAGGTTAAATTAAATCAATTACAATAATTTCAATTGGAGTTGACTAAAGTTAGTCTTTAGTAACCAGTTCGTATCAAAAAAGCATTTTAAAAATTATCTTATCATGGAAGTGATTCTTTTCAACTCTTTTTTTTCTCTCTCTCTTTGGCAAGAGAGAAAAAATTTAGAGGTTGTCAGTAGATAATTATATACTCTAATCGTGCTGAATATTCTACGGGCATTCACTTTTTTCAAGTTATTAACCTCGTAAATCTTTGCATGATTTATCTCCCATAACATCTCTCATCCCGAATGTCAGAATACCCAATGTTGATTCAATATATATGAGCATTTTACTTAATTTGTAATTATCGTTGCTAATTATGAACGCGTTAACGAAAACCCAGATACGTCCAGGGGTTTGACGGAGTTTTTTTTAAAGTTTCCTCCCCTCGCGGATTGTTTAATCACCTCGGGATTAATTTAGAAGTTTGCGTGTGTGGTGACGCTTTTGATTATATGGCTGACGAGCGCAGATTACCGAGCTTGTCTGTATCGCATTTGTTCATATAGACTGCAAGCTTCTATCAAAACCAAAAGAAAAGAACGAACTATGAGTACTCGAGAAATGCAGACTTCTCGAAAGAGCTTGAATTCGGCGTATTTTTTTTATTGAGAGAAGGAGATTTTCAGTTATTGCGTAGAAGCACTTGCTTTTAATATCTTAAAATGTTATGTCGATTACTGAATGAAATATTTTCTTACGTCATAAAACTTAGATTGAGTCTATTCGTATGGCTATATATGGGTGCAAATTGAATTATATTTAAACAAATGTCTTCCTTGGGACAAATTTAAGAACTCGAATGGAGTGTAGAACTTATATAGATATGATGAAGGAGCCAAACTTCTATAATAATACTTGCAATAATATGGTTATAAACCTGAAAACTTCTAGCCATTTAAATTCAACTAGAAATTTTGACCACTCGGCAATCTAATTCCGTAAAATTCCATCGGATTCTTCTCATTTTAAGTCGAGTGCCATCATTTCATTATGACTCATGAGTTTGAAGCGGTCCTTTGAAGCGCCTTAATGTTTTATAGCTACAACGGTGAGCACTGAACAGCTTTATCTCTTCTCAGCGTAGCGCTCCCTTGAGAGCTTTTCAGGCTCGAGGCAGAGTCGGAAAAAATGCGTTCTCGGTAGCCGTGTTCCCAAGAAAGCACCGCGGCACAAAACGCCGATTGGGACAAAACTCAAGCTTAGAATCAGAGCCATTTGCAACTATAGGCTATTGCAACTGCACAGCAGTTTTGAGCCGTCAGAACCATGTTTCATGGCGTGAAAAAAAACTTTTCTTATAAGCATGATAAAAAATGTATTGACGCGACAATATTTCTGAAAATTACTGTCAGAAAGTCTTGACAGCCAAACTTCCCTTTTATGCTGAAATATATTAAAATGCAATGACCCAAATCTCAGATACTGTTTGCGTTCTTTTTCGTGTAATACAGCTGAACTTATGATCGTCTTCTTACCTTCCGTCTACTTACTCCTTCCTCTTCCCGCCATCTCCTCCTCTCTCATCCATCACCGCACGCCCCAGCTCTCACCCAACTCCCATTGTCCCTCTCGCTCCTCCCTCCCCACCTCTCATTGTTCCGACCATTTCCACTCTCCCAGGAAGCCAGGGCGCTGGGCTCCGCAATTGGCTCCTTCTCACTCCATGTTTTAGACGCTCTTCCTGGCCGCTCTCCTTCTCACTGTTTTAGCCGCTCTTCCTGGCCGCTCTTCTTCTCACTCCATGTGTTATCCGCTTTTCTTCTCACTCCATGTTTTAGCCGCTCTTCCAGGACGCTCTCCTTACTCCATAATTTAGCCGCTTTTCTTCTCACTCCATGTTTTATCCGCTCTTCCTGGCCACTTTTCTTCTCACTAGATGTTTTAGCCCCACTTCCAGGCCGCTCTCCTTACTCCATATTTTAGCCGCTTTTCTTCTCACTCCATGTTTTAGCCCCACTTCCATTAGTAATTTCTATTTTAGGTTTTTAGTCACCACTGACGTGACCTCGCGTAGGAATCCGTTATATCGTGTCATTCGTTAGTGCGATTCCACCACAGAGGTACATGGTTCTTTTAGTCGTCTTTATTTTCAGTGTTGACAGTGCAATGGTGTTTAAGTGAAGTTTTATTGATCTTTAAGTGCATATTTGTAGTTATATTTATTCATGTATCATATGTCATCTGTGCTATATTTCTGCGTTTGTTAGTTTATTTATTTCATTAGTTCTAATTTTTGTGTTTTCGTATTTGTATGTGCAGAAAGTCTCCGATATTAGAACTTGCTTCGATCACTAGTGAAAATAGTTAGTCGGCCTAATGAAAACGCACGGTTTTGCTTTGTTCATTTATTCTCTCTGTATTCATTGATAAGTGGTTTAAATTCCTATTTTTGTTCATTGATTCAGTTTTTATTCATCCTTCTTAATGGCAATAATTATTAAGACACGATCATAAGTAAATGTCTGGTGGCCACTGACTGCTTTATTTATATATCATTTAGGTATTTATATCGAACGGGCCCCGACAAAGTCACATTCGCTGCCGGTGAAAACCGTATCCAAATTCTTAACGAAATTTCAAGTTAATATGTAATTCAGTAATCAAACTCTTGAACGCATCATCTACTATTGTCATTTCTTAACAGTGAGACAACTGATAAACTTCAACGTATAAGTATTTCTAAAAGCTTACTTAAACCCTGTTTTTCTATTCCTTGGTTTGTGCGAATGTCGTTTATATTTGGTTTCGTTTTTAATTGTTTTGGTTCTTCTAAATTCATTAGTTTAATATGTTTGGATTTTGGACTTAGCTTACAACTCTGAAAGTAATTGAACTCAAATTTAAGGTTTATTTGAATACTAGTTGAATCAATTGTACCAATTGTTGAGTGTTCTTCGCTCTAAGAATGAAATTTTTCACTAATGAACATGCAAAGATCACAATGACGTCACCCTGTATTATTTAACCAGCCACGGACCTGCAACGTTGTTCTTCAATAATTTAAGCCCTGCATGTCCCTTATTATTCTGTTGAAGCTGCTGAAAATGAGCATTTTCGTAATTTTTGAGAGGTATTAAATCTATGAATTGAAACCGCTTTGAATAAACTTAACCGCTGTCATTTGATCTGAAAAAAAGTTTTGAACACTAATTTAATTAGCATTCATTTTATTACCAGCAATTGTTTGAAAGCGCTACACCACTTTCCTTGTTTGTTGCTTCGACTTTTTTCTTCTACTCCTCATATCACACATTTTCATTTCACACACTTCACTTTCATATAAGCTCAGCTCTTCGCTCGCCGTATTCCTTTCATAACCTCTTATTTTTAAATCTTCTCTCCCATTCACTTTTCCTCTCATATAAACTCCTGGTCTCACTCCCCCAGCTCTCCCCACACCCCGACACTCTCTCCCCCCTCCCCACTAGGCCGCTAGAGAGCCGACGTGATGGATGCATCTCCCCATATGCACCAATGGCTTGCGCCTATATCTAGATCGGCCATAAATCTAGAGCAGACAATTGTAAATCGTTGGCCAGCTTTGTTCTCAGGCATGCAATTGTTCTACGATAGCCTGCGCTGACAATCTGTTCAACATGCCTTCTCACTACGATGAACTCGCCTCAACACTTCGAAGATTGCCAAGGATTTACAAAGAATTCATTTAAATCCAATAGGAGAACTGCGACCACATACTTCTTCTCTTGAGCGACTTTGCTAACAAACGATGTGCTCTTAGCGGAGCAGAGTTGTCAACTCTGTGGTGAACTGGGTGCACGGCTTATATAAAACCAATGTTTGTTTACTCTGTACCATGCAAAAGTTTAAAATCGTCAAGGATTTTTGTTGAAAATTCAACATTCACGCTAATCAAGCGAATTATGACCAGGAAATTGATGCTGTTATCCCCATGCCACTTGGAATGATACATTCAAGTATCCGTGTTGATTGAATTTGCGGCTCGACGAGTTGTTCACGTACGCTAGGCTCATGATGATGCCGGTGCTGGTTAAAAGACTAAGTCCTAGATTCACGCCTCTCCTGTTACCGAATTATAGCTCTAACTGCTTAAATACTCTGGCTTTTTCCATGTTATTCATGTCCTCGCTTTCCTGCGAATAACGTTTATTAATTGTAAGAATTTAGTAGGACGAAATTATTATCATAACATCCCTAATGAATAAAGTTGTTGTTGTTGAAGGACTGTTTGTGTTCAGTAATCTATTTTACCCTGGAAAATTTTAAATCAATTTTCCGCAATTTAGTTAAGCTTCTTTTTACTTTATTCCGTTCTCTGCCATCACAATTCCCTACTTTTCACGTATTAATTTACGATACATTTTGCTCACTGCGCAGCTTCGGCTCAATGACTCCGCTCGTGTCTTCTGCGCAACTCACCCCTCCCCCCTCTGCCCCAACGCTGGCTCCCCCAACTCCTACTCTACCTCCCCCAACTCTGACAACCCCAACGCTCGCTCACGCTCACCTGGCGGGGCTCTACGCGCCCTCCCCCTACGCTGACGCGCCCCCCTACGCCCTACAGGCACTGGGGGGCGAGCAGTCCGCCTTCTACTCCCCAAGTGTGAGTGAAATTCTCGCATTCTTGTAAGTTTCAACGTGAAAAGTTTCACAATTGAAACAAGTGTTAGAGTTTGACTATATGATTATTGAAACGTCAAGATAATGTTATTCTTAATCCTATTAGCTTAGTTTGTTTTGCCCACTTGATAAAAATGGGACAAATGATAATCATCAGAATGAGTTTCATTATTATCGTGTATCCAGTCTCCTGGCGACCCCAGTTACGAATGCTTATCATTATTGCCTTGTTTTGTTCACATATAAAATAAATCGTAACCTAGGATTGAAGGATTGATGTTCTACTAATAGCAGTATATATAGCAAGACAGCATTATAATATATAAATATTACTGTTTTGATGCTGCAGGCAAGCCTGGAGCTGAAGGAGACGCTAGCAGGCGCCCCGATGTCCCCAGCCTGGCCCTACGCATCCATGTACTATCCTGTCGACTCCCCCTTCGGCTACCCCTTTGCAGGGTGAGAACCTATACTTTACCAACTCGTAGCATTACTATAATAATCTTTATTAAATCCATATTTTCAGCTATTGAAGGTTTTATTTGTTAGGTGATTTGATTAGCCAAATCAACCTTACTCGTTTTGTTTTGAAATTGTTTCAAGTACTGGGCGATTCATGTTTTTTTTTTTTTTTTGCAACGCACTCTTTCAAATAACTAACGTTATATAGTTGTCTCTTAAAAACTAGGCTGTTAACATGGAAAAAAATTTTGGAAAAACTTTACTGATAACAAAGTGTCTGTGCGTGCAGCTACACAGGCATGGGACTGGACGCCGCGCGGCGCAAGAACGCCACCAGAGAAGCTACGACGACCCTGAAGGCTTGGCTCAACGAGCACAAGAAGAACCCGTACCCCACCAAGGGCGAGAAGATCATGCTCGCCATCATCACTAAAATGACACTCACGCAGGTCAGTGGCACCATTAATGGTGAAC